>NC_135786.1:205370000-205670000 GCF_051106095.1 Pogona vitticeps | reverse complement strand
CTTCTGTTGAAAGTAATGCCTTTCAAATATGTCACTGAAGATACTAAATGGATTTATAAAATAAAGACACAGAAAACAAAAACACAAACAAAAGTGGAATCAAAACGATCAACAGAAATTTCATGCCCATTGAATTTGGCCAGTGCAAATTGGGTGAACACTTTATTCCAGAGTGGTTTTTTTTTAAATTTGCTAAAATATGTTGATCAGATATTCAGAAGGCATAAGAATTTGGAGTTAAATTGAGGGAGGCAGCACAGCAAATAGGTTTTTCCCATCACTAATTCCAACTTTCTCTGTATTGTAAGATGATAGCTAAATCTTCAGGTTGCCTCTTAGCTTTGTCCTGGCATACTAGGACTTTCAAGTAAATATATTTAATCTGCATAACAATGTCTAATGCTTTGCCTTTGTTATTGCAGATGCTAAATAAAGGCTTGTTGGATTTTTTTTGGTGCTGGGAGCTTTATTGTCTAGAGTGTTCATGGCTCAGCTCACAAAAGACTATCAAACAGTCATCAGCTGTAGCAGATTTCAGTCACTAGCAACCTGAAACTTAATTGAACCAGTGACCTAAGGGTGAAAGGATCTGTTTCCCATTATCAGTTCCCTGAGTCATTCAGTCACAGTGTATTTTTCTTCACTCTACAAAAGCATCAATTGGGCAAATAAAAGTGTGGTCAGTTCTTGGACATTTCACTTTAGAATGGTTACTATGTGTTTCTTTGCCTCAAGGTTCATTGCCCGGATCTCAATTGCCATTTCTCTCCCTAATGTTCAGGTTAGGATGGAGCATCGTCTTCTCACCTGGTTTATTTTTTACAGAAGCTCAGGATAAGTGTTAAATGTTTAGCAGATGGCAGAATGTGGTTGCATGTGTGAAATACTGTGTGTTATATTGCATAGTGGTAAAAGTGAGTAGTTTGTTTGCTTGTTTCTTCATATCCTACCTTTCTTTCTTGAGAGGCCTCGCTTAAGGAGCCTAAGGGGCATGAGAGAGGCATCAGACACTGTGTGTGGTATTTAGCAGGTGGACAGAGCAGCCTTCACCTCTCATAATGCTATTAACTTAGACTAGAAGATGTGGTTATACAGAGAGACTGAAAATTAAGATGCTCATAAGGCTTTAAAGAAAGAATTAAAAAGAAAGAATACTCCAAAGTATGCATAGTTAAACTATGAAGTTTGCGCTCACATGGTAAAGTAATGTTCCTTAGCTTCAGAAGTCTTAAAAGAGGATTAGTCAAGCTCCTGGATAATGTCACAATGTGTACATATTATCTTCAGTCACAATGAAGAGCATAGTATAGTGAGTGTGGTATTAGGAGATCTGGGTTCAAATACTGGGTTAACCATGGAAACTCAGAAACTCACTCAGGAGTCACAATGGAAAAGCACTCTCTGAACAGCTCACGTGGCTTGGGAAAAAAACCTGTCAATTTCAGCCTTTTCAAGTTAAAATTGCCATCTCGGACTCCTGTATCTACTGTTCTCTATATTGTTTTTCTTGGAATATCCTTTTACCCTACCCTGCAACATGAAAACAGAAATATCCTCCTTCAAGATTTTTCCCCTATACAAACTTCTTTTCCCAGTGCTGTAACTGGGAATTAATAATCATAACATGAAATTAGGATTCTTGGTCTTGATGAAAGAACATTTTTCCCATTCTTGAAGATGTCAATAAGCTTATTGATGAGAGTCACAAAATACTAACCAATAAAGTGCTCATTGTTCCGAAGGTATCCCAGTATGGTATAGTGGATAGAGTGTCAGACTAGGCCACAGGAGACCTGGGTTCAAATCCCCATCTGATCATCGAAACACACTGGAGGTTGGCAACGATAAATTGTTCCCTGAATGTTTCCAATAGCTCAAAAAACTCTAACAGCATTTTCATAATTAACACATAATAGCAACAATCACATACAGGAAGTAGCAACCAAACACAGCAAGTTGCTGCTATTTAAAACAACAGTAAAATGTCAAAGAAAATAGTTCAACATTAGTAGTTTTGTCAAGTCAAGAACCTTTATTGGCATCTGAAAAGAAATATATAACACAAAAGGCAAAAGTCTGATGAGAAGTGTATACCCAGTTAGAAAGGAAACAAAGAGGATGAAAGAGTGGCATAAATGCCTATGAAATATAGCAAAACAGACATAATTCACTTGAAAGAACAGCTAGACATCAGCAGCGAGGCTTTGGCAAACCTGGGAAGTTGTTGATTACATTAATAGTTTTGTCCTGTGCTGAAATACTATATGATGAGCAAAATCCTGTAAGATAGACACACCAAGGCAATGCTTGTAGCATAACTTTCAGTGGCAAATTGCTGGGCATCAAGAAGTCTGCAAATCTTTCCTATCACACACCAGTCATGTATATAGTTGCATAATAAAAAAAACCATTCTGACTTCTTAACTTGCATCAATTTGCTGCTGAGAGTATCACCATTGGCATTATGCAGGTGGAAATATATAATAAGAATCCATATTTACCTTTAATACAAAAATAGGTGGTTGTTATAGTCCTAAATACATTTCCTTTACAGCATTTTTTTCTGTATTAGTTACATTTATATCCTGCTTTTCCAGAAGTAAACAGTGTACATGTCTCTCTCCCACCCCACCCCCACACACTTTATCATCACAAAAAGGGTATGCCATTGATCAGGCTAAAAGATTGTGACTGGCCCAAAATTACACAGTATATTTCATGACAAGTAGGGATTTGAACACAGGTCTCCCAAGCTCTAGATTAATTCTACCACTGCCCTATATGTTTATTCCATTTACTCATATCCATGCTCATGTTAAGTATCATGCAAAAAATACCTCAAGGGGAAAAAAATGAAACTTAAAAATCTATGCCACATTTTCAAGATCTTGAGTGTGTCACTAGCCTCATCACATATCTTGATCTGTTAGTGTTGCATACATTGTTACCCTTGGATATGATCCAGACTTTTAAGTTTGTTCAGAACTTTTAAGTTTGTTCAATGCATGGACTGATCCTACAATGGCCTTTTGGAAAGAAATGCCACTGGGTTCAATGAGACTTGTTCCCAAGTGGAGGGGGGAGGAGAGAGAGGGAGGGAGCGCACTGGCACATCATGGTCTAAGAGTGGGTTGTGGGTCATTCACACCTTGCCTGGATCACAGACTTTCTCTGCTGCTCACTTCAGCCTTAGTGGGAATACCCATACACTTCAAATGGGAAGTGCTGACAAATGGGTAGTAATTTTCTGTTGTCTTTATTGTTGATTTTACTCTGTTGCTTTATATCTCTGATAAGGAAGTATATAAAATCCAGAATCCTTTGATTCCAATCTTAAAACTTCTGGTCACAAGATCAGATAGAGCTAGCCTAAATACAAAATATGTACTATTACATAGGGAAAGCTCCATGTGAATCAACCATTTATACAAGGTTAAGAACCCTGTATAAACTTAATACTGTACTTTGGCCATCTCATGAGAAGAGAAGACTCCCTGGAAATGACCCTGATGTTGGGAAAATGTGAAGGCAAGAGGAGAAGGGGACGACAGAGGACGAGATGGTTGGACAGTGTCATCGAAGCTACCAACATGAATTTCACCCAACTCCAGGAGGCAGTGGAAGATAGGAAGGCCTGGTGTGCTCTGGTCCATGAGGTCACAAAGAGTCAGACATGACTTAACAACTAAATAGCAACATAATCTTAGGTCAACTTGAAGTGAGTGTCTCATTAAAGAATTAAATAAATGTTATCACTGGTTTATACAGCCAACGTTCCACCAAACAGTTCAGCCTCATGGAAGTGCTGCTTTTTTTTCAGAGGGAAATAGATTGCATCCTTTCTCTGTATTTAGACATAGGATAATATTACTTTCCCCCAGTCTATTCCTTTTGGTAAAGAAGCTGGAAGGAATACTTAAATTGCCATTAGAGACTTGCTAAATCCATCTTAGTGGCTTCCATTACTTTCTATCACCTCCTGATTTATACTGTTTATGCCAGGGTGCTTTGGGATTCCATATTCCAAATATTTCCCATAAAGCAGGATTTCACAGGTTTCATTTTAAAGCCCAGAAATCCCATAATGGTTGGCTGAAGAATCGTTATGTACTCATATATCTTTTTTTAAAAAAAGATGCAAGAGAGTTCGAAACATACAGAGCAAGCTTTTTGCTCTTTATTGCCCGTAAGAGCTTATAATGAGAGAAGTGATTCCCAAGATTCTTATTTGATCTCTCTTTTTAAGTGGATTTCACCAATGTATCATCATATAGGTCAGAGACTAGTGGACCTAGCTAGTGTAACTTCCTGTCTATGTGCTAGAATAAGGAATGGGACTCCCCCAACAGAGACTGTCTTTCCCATTCCAACTTTTTTTCCGATTCAGAGCTACTAAAAAGCATCATTGTTGAGAGCTGTTGTATTGAAGGTTAAGGTGGAAACAACACTGTGCATGCCAACGAGGAGGAGGAGGAAAAATAGTAACACTTTTTGCAAATATCTCAACAAATCATTACTTATGTGTTTTATTCACATTTCCTACCTTTGTATGTTCTTTGTAGTCAAAAATAATAAAAGCAATACCGTCTAGTAAACTAATACAACAACTGGCAGTATAAACCTACGGGTTGGATCCAGATACAGACTAGGTATAAGTACATGCCTCCAGTTATATAGGTATATCTGGGTCCAACCAGGCTGGATGTAACAGCAAGTTACAAACATGATCGCCTTTAACAACAGACTTCAACAGACTCTAGAGAAAGTAAAAAGCTCTGAGCAAAGAGATGGAATCTCTTTGAATTCAGAGGCAAGAGAGAATTATTGGTTAATGCTAGATAGATTGACAATCACCACAGCCCAAAAAGGTCCCTCCCAACTACATCCTTTTCATGCAGCAAACAAGGTTGTAAAAACTCCAACACATTATTTCTTTATTTATTTTATTTATATCCCGCCTATCTAGTCAGTTAAGACCACCATTATTGTAAGTGTGTACAGGGTGACTTGATAACTCCCATCTCTGTATCCATTAATTATTTCAGATATGATGACATTCATTTAGTGACTGCTTTCCTTGTTTTCCACAATTGTCTTTCAAGGCTTTTACTTCTGAAAAGCTATTTTCATCTTACATACTGTAGTTTCCCCCCACCATCTTTACTCTGATATGACGTGACTGTGTAAGGCAGTTGTTCAATGACAACAATGGAAAATTTTAAATTGGCTTGAATGTGATATCAATGTCATCTATTGATTGCAAATAAACAATTGCCGATGCCTGTATGATACATTTTGTCCCTGCTTCTTCTCTGCATCTTCTCTGCTGCTTCAGCTATTGATGATGTAATGAAATGAATGAAATATCCATGCATGTAAGAAAAGGTCAGAAGCACATGGTATTCCTTCTATTCTTTTGTATCTATTAGTAACGGAGAGTCTATGCTATTATGCTGGGTAGATCATTCCTCATTAATAGATATTTATCTTTTATAAATTTACATTTGCATCTTGTAATTCTAGTCCAAATCAAAAAGGTGCACAATGTTAAGCAATAGTTGCTGTCTTGTGTTACATCCAAACCAGTGTCCAGGGTTCTTCATATTCAGTACACATACTTCCTGCACTTCTTTTCCCATTTATTTCACCTCGAACGATCAGCTAGAACAATCTGCATGTTTTCATCTCTCATTAAAAAGCCAAAGTATTGTAGCATTCTGTACTGAAAATATTTTATGGTATCTTGATTTTTATTCATTTGCTTTAGAACTTTTCTTTGTCAATGATCATCTTGATCAAAAAATTTTTTAGCATCCTCAGATAAATCTACATTTCAAGTGTTTCTTCTTTTTTACATGGTGGGTATGGTAAAGGTTCCCCTTGACATTTAGTTCAGTCGTGTCCGACTCTAGGGTGAGGTGCTCATCCCCATTTCCAAGCCATAGAGCCAGCGTTTGTCCGAAGACAGTTTCCATGGTCACGTGGCCAGCGCGACCAGTGGACACCGTTATCTTCCCACCATGGTGGTACCTATTTATCTAGTTGTATTTTTGCATGCTTTCAGACTGGTAGGTTGGCAGGAGATGGGACAAGCGTCAGGAGCTCACTCCATCGTGTGGATTCGATCTTACAACTGCCAGTCTTCTGCCCTTGCAGCACAGAGGCTTCTGTGGTTTAACCCACAGCATCACCATGTCCCTTTTTAAAAATGGTACCCAGAGTTAAACTCTATGACATGCTGTAGAATCAATAACACATTGCATTATAAAGTGCATATGCTCAAAGACAACTCTAAATTTTATTTCTACTCCAAAAACATATAAACAATTTCCCCCCAGGCTTTCCACTACATTATCCAGTCCAATATGACAGGCAGAGCCTAAGATCTATTAAGACCTTTTCCATACACAGAACAAAAGTGTAGATAAGTAAGAAGTGATATGAGGTGTATGCTTCTACCTATTTCTCTTTGATATACAAAAGTTCAACATGATGTCTTCAACAAAATACCTATTCCTAGACCAAGATGCATATATGTCATTCATATGACCACAATACCTAATTGCTCTGCCATAGCCTCTTCTTATTCCTGGGTACATTTCTATGTCTTTGGAAAGGTGTGGGCAAAAAGAAGTTTGTCTAAAAATATAGCCTCCTGCTGTGTTGAACTACAACTCTCATTTCCAGACGGCATAGCTAAAGACTGTTCCTTAGTCTAAATCTGGGTACATGAAATCCTTTTATTTCACTGAAGGCCAATCTGGGTTATGTTTTAAATTTTTCCATACAATTAACTCTCTCTATTAAAATTGTCACACACATAATGCATGATTTACCTATAGAATTTTATCTTCACTTCATTTTTTCACCCTCTCAGATTTAGTTCTCATTAACCTTTAACGGCCAATTTTAGTCTCTATTATTGCTTCAAGTAAAAACAGTGCAGTTATCTAGAGAACTGAATATTTATTTCATCATTTCAGTGTTTGAGATTAGGCATCACTGGCCTTAATTAATAATAATGCATGTGACATTGAAAAGGTTTAAATCATTCCTTGAAATTATCTGATCTTGTGATTGGATGTTTTTAGATTGGAGTCAAAGGATTCTGGATTTTACATACTTCCTTATCAGAGATATGAAGTAACAGAGTAAAATCAACAATTAAGACTACAGAAAAGAAAATGACTACCCATTTGTCAGCAGTTGCAAGAAGATGTTCCATAGTAGCTATTGCAGAAGAATTATCATTCCTTTATGCAGACAGAAATTGATTTTGTGATTCAACTATTAGCAAACCGATAAAGATTCAACCTTGCATATTCAAGTAGATGCCTCTTTTGTCGTTCTAGAAATGTCAGTGTTCAATTTGACAGCAATTGGGGAGGGGTTTGGGTTTTGTGAAGACCTTATGAGATCTTCCTCTTTCATTATGACTGAAATATACATATAGCTGTAAATTAACTGTTTATTTGACATTTTGGAGGTTTTTCCTAGAAGACAAAAGCAAACCTTTTACAGTATAAGTTTTTATAAGTTTGCAGCTAAGCAAAACCATCCTTTGATCTGCATTGAAGGATGATGGATAGCTCAGTGATTTAGGCAGAGAGATTGACAAGGGCTAGACTTGATGATCAATCGGGTCCCTTTCATTATGTTTGTTGTTGTTAAGATGGAATGGTTTGTATAGCTTCTCCCCTAAACTCTTCAGAAATATCCAGACAAATAGCTTAGCTGTTGTATTATATTAGCCACATTGCAGCAAAGCACACAGTCCTGTGGCACTTAAAAAAAATGAGCCCATTAAAGTGTAAACTTCAAGTTTGTGTTATTCTTATGGTATGAAGTTGACTTTAGATTATAACGCCATAATAAAATTTGCCAGGCTGCAATCCTATGCCTGCTTAACAGGGAGTAAATATGTGCATATATATTTGAGACATACCTCTGTTGCTGATGGCTTTTTCTTTCTTCAAAGTTCTTTTTTTCTTTGCTAGAATATTAGATTTGCTATGTTTTTAAATTATTTTAAATGTTTTTTTTAAAAAAAATGTTTTAATTCAGCATTTGCCTGAGTATGATAACTAATGTAATTGTATTTGAACTGGCAAAACGAATAGGTGGCTCAGAAGCTGGTAAGGATGTGCCCCTGTCAATTTTGTGCTGAACTGCCCCATGAAAACTCTATATTGATATAGGACATTATTTTAATATCACCATTACACCACACTAGCAGTGAAAACGGTCACTGCTATAAGCTTTATGCTAGCAACATACTACTAGTAGAAATGGAAAAATCAATTTGCATTAGAATTGGCCCTCCAGCATCTAAATGAATGCAAGAACGTTGTTACATCGGGGGGGGGGAGCCAGTGGAAATTATACAGTCAGAGGCTGTCATACAGAAGAGGGGCAGGATCTGTTCTTGATCATCCTAGAATATAGGACATACAACAGTGGGTTCAATTTACAGGAAGCCGGATTTTGGTTGAATATCAGGAAGATATCCAAACTGTTAGGGCAGCATGAGAATGGAACCAATTACCTCAAGAGGTGGTGGAGGCGTTTATGAGAAATTTAGACAACCATCTCACAGATATCCTTTGATTTGTATTCCTGCAATCAGCAGGAGGTTGGACTTGATGGCCTCATAGGCCCTTTCCAACTTCATTATTCTATTATGTTCTAAACCTTTGAACTGGAATTAATAAGAAAGCCAAATGGCTGGTCCCACCAAGAACTGCAAGAAAATGACTCTCTCCTTTCACCTCTGCGTTCAGAGTTTTTCTTTTCTTTTCTTCAAAAGCTGAAGTTGTCTCTGGGATTAGCAGATGTGCTTTTGACAGTTACTATCTGATAGATGTCTGAGATATACAGTCATTTTGGGATTTTTCTGAGGTGACAATGGTTGTCCATGTTCTCAGCTGCCATTTTATAGGATGGCCACTGTTTCATCCTTAAACACCTCAGGATGATGTTGCATTCTAAACATTATGTAGGAAGAAAATGGTGGATGTGATCCTATTTCCCCATAATGTCTGGAATTCTAGCACATCCGCATTCCGAGGTAGGAAGGGCTCTGCAGCTGAAAATATCGTTAAGAAAGCAGTAGAGTCAAAAAAGAAAAGAAAAGCTAATCCAACACTCACCAACCACCATCTGCTAATGTTCACCACCTAAGTTCTCAGTTTCCATATACTCCCAACTCCCATCTCTTTTTCTGCCTGTCATTTTTTATGATGGTTGAGAAAAAGTCAGGATTCCATGGTCATATTTATCACTGGTGGGTGAGGTACGATGGCCTGAGAATAACCATTGTGTGATTGTCCTGATGTGTATGGTTTTTTTCAACTGGATTTTAGCTGTGGGATTTAAAGTTACAAGCACTTTTGTTGCTCAAGGTAAAGTGAGTGTGTTGTTTTCCTAGATTACACAGGCTTGGGTTTTGTTCCACTGAAAGTTGCTGTATAAAGTGCTTCTTGCATCTTTCCTGTTCAAAGTCCTGCAAATTAACTCTGGATTTAGACAAAGATGGACTCAGAGGGTCATGGAGTAGATTACATTGTAATTAACTCAAAGCCATTGTGATTGACCCCAAGCATATGAATAGCCCAAAGCAGGAGTCTGGAGAGCAAAATCAAAGAATGGATTTGCCACAAACACAGTATAAGAAAAAATGGGATAGGAGGTGGCCATTCAGTTTTTCGTCTCCTCAAACTATTCCCATTCTAATTGGTGGGCTTAAGAAAAAATATATAACTTAAAAGGATTGTTTGAGACTGCTTGTTTTCCCCCATTCCACCCCTTCTCTTCTTCCTTTTATATTCTGGCAGAATGTAAATTGGGACTATTTGGTTTTTAATTTTTGCATTAGCAGTGTTTAGATGCTTTAGCAGTGATAAATAAGAAAAAATGCGCAAATGCTGAAGAACAAAAATGTTAGAAGCGTGTCATGGAGCACACGACTCTGTTTATTCAGCAATCTATGTAAATGATTTGTTCATGATAAATATATAGTTTTGGTGTTCCTAGTTTTGGAATTTTTGTTTTCGGCACACAATGAGCCAGCTGCCCTTCCATAAGTGGGCAAAATAATATTTTAAAGCAAGCACATATTACATTTTACTGTATCTGGGATGTTTTTTTTTTTTAAAAAAAAATATCTCATTACCTATTTTCTTCATTCACATACAGTATCTGTGCAGTAGGAGGCACATTGTTGTTACTGATTTTATGAGATGCCCTAACAGTCAATATGTTTAGTTTTCTGACTGAGTATATTAATTATATGATGTGCAGACGTCAGGATGAAAAAAGCACAAGTCCATATATAAAGAACCTGTTGCACAGCTTCAGATAAGAGATAAAGTAAGCTGAGAAGTGTGTTCTTATGAATGCTTTAATTGTTTGGGGGCCAAAGGAAATGAAATCAGATGGAGGGGGAGAAACCAACCTTACTCACTTTTGTTCTTTGATCCACTGATTAACATTTGCAAGCACTAACTCACTCTTCTGATTGAGGTGACTGTTGTCACTTCGTGCTGCTTCCAGAGCCTGGTGCAAAGTTTCCAGCTGTGGATGCAGACAGATCAAAGCTTATGATGGACTCTGTAGAACACAGTCTATCTGGAATACTAATAATAGTCTGTACTACTTGTAAAGAATCAAGTCATTTTTCTCCACTCTTTCAAATAATCAGGGTTTCCTTGTACATGCTATTAATTGATTCAATATGCTGGAAGGAATGTCTGAACTTTTCCCACGCCTTACATTTACCGGTTTATTATACTCTACTTTCGTCTACCTCCAGAGGTTGTTTTAATTGAAATCAGGTTTATTTTATTTTTTAAAAATGGATTGATTACAACTTGTTTCAATGCTATATTCTTTTTCTTTTTAATATACGGTTGGCTTACCACATTTGAAGGTCAGTTTTGTGCTCACTGTTCAGTGCATTTAGTACAGAAAGAATGGAAGTATTATACTGCAAGTCAAAATTGCAACAAGTCACAAAGGGAACTGGGAGGTGGTGGGAGAGAATGTGGCATCATCCACCCTTGGGTTGTTGAAGCTTCTGTTCAGTTTTTTAGAACATGCTCAGCTTCTTCTGACAGCTTTCAGGACAGTTGGGGCCTGCACTGAAACCTCAAAAGTATCTGGTTCACCAGTTGCTTTTTTTTAGACTATGAAAGGAATTTCCCCATTTTGTTGTTACGGTATACACATCAGACATCTTTAAGCTTTCAGTTAAGAGTCTAGTGGCACCTTAAAGACTAGATTGAGATGCCCAAGTAGTCAATATGCTTGGTTTTGGGACTGAAAGTTTTAATTCTATGATATGAGGGAACCGAGATAAAAATCTTATTTCGCTTAAGCTTAATAGACTCTAGCCTTCTTCTCCTGATGAATCGACAAGGATTGAGCCAAATAAAGCTTGTCAGTCTTTAAGAATCTTGCCATAAGATTCTTTGCTGTTTCTGTTGTACTATGCTACCATGACAATTCCCCTGAAAATTTGTTAATGTTTCAGGAGATGTTAAATGGCAGGTGGGGTCACAATGGTCAACTGATTGGAAGGACATGGAAAGCAAGTGCGTTCTGCCATACTTTTCTCATTTTCAAAGTTTAGTCCCTTTCGACAAAAGCATCTGCTACCAATCCTTCCAGCTTCTGTTCTGCATGGAACACGTTCTGATCCTAGTCACCTCTGTTGCAATGGTGGCTCATTGCCCAATCTCAGACTCACACTGCTCCCAGCCAGCGGACTTTTTACTGATGCCAAGATGAAGAAGGTACCTAAATGAAATGAATGTCTCAATGTTTCTTGTGTGCAGTGAGCTGAAAGTGGGAGGACATGAGTAGGAATATTTCTTTTTTCAAAGTTCTAAAGAACAATATAAATGAACATAGTGTGAAAATCAATATCCATTGGTCAGTCTGAGAATTCCCAAGATGTGTAGAATACTGGGAGAAAGCAACATAGATTTTTTTATTCACCTGCAGGAAGGGGACTTTCATTTCAGAGCACTTTTTTAAAAAACAGAACTTACCAAATTTCACAAAATTCATTGGCACTGGTGGCAGCAAAGAAGTCATTTTTCTCTGCCACCATTGCATCTGTACAGAGTGACCCAGTGAGTTTTTTTTAAGTGGGTCAAGGGCCTGTAACAGGTCAGCCCCCAGGAAAAGAGTGTAGACCACATTGTAGGTCTCTGTGAAGAGTTTGCACAGCACTTTGCAGAGAAGATCACTCAGATCTGCTCTGATTTGGATGCTGTAGGTCAGCAGTCCTCAACCTTGGGCCTCCAGATGTTCTTGGGCTACAACTCCCAGAAGCCTTCACCACCACCTCTGCTGGCCAGGATTTCTGGGAGTTGAAGTCCAAGAACCTCTGGAGGCCCAAGGTTGAGGACCACTGCTGTAGGTAATACAGGTCCAGTGGATATATCTACGTTCCCCTGCCCATCCTGTTTTAATGAACACATTTCATTTTTGCAGCCTGATGATGTGGACAGGACCCTCGAAGAGGAAAAGAGTCTGCTGGACCCATGCCCTTCCTTGCTTATAAAATCTGCCAGAGAGTTGACTGGCAGAGTTGGTCTGAGGAGTGGTGAAAGCCTCCTTACAGCAGGGTACAATCCCAGCATGCTTAAAGGAGGCAGTAGTAAGACCATCATTGAAAAAAAAACTTCCTTGGACCACATGGTATTGGAACTGACCAGTCTAAAGTATCCCATTCCTAGGCATAGTGCTGGAGCAAGTCACGGTTTCTCAGCCCCAGGGGTTCTTGGATGAGACGGATTATCTAGATCCATTTCAAACTGACTTCAGGCCTAGTTATGGGATGAAGTCTGCCTTAGTTGACCACCTATGCTGGGAATATGGACAGGAAGATTATTTCCCTGTTGGTTCTGTGGACCTCTCAGCAGCTTTCGTTATTATCGACTGTGGTATCCTTCCGGGCCACCTCTCTGGAGACACTGTTCTACAAAGTCCTTCCTAGAGAGGAGAACTCAGAGAGTGGTAGTAGGAGATTACCACCTTTGGCCTGTAGTGTCCCTCAGGGTTCTGTTTTGTTCCTTATTCTGTTTAATATCTACATGGATCCACTGGGAGAGGTTGTTCAGAATTTTGGGGGTTTGTGTCACCAGTACACAGATGACACCCATCTCAATCTCTCTTTCAATCTAAATCTGAGGAAGCTGTTTCAGTTCTTGATCAGTGACTGGTGACTAAAATGGCCTGGATGAGGGTGAATAAACTGAAACTTAGTCCAGACAAAACAGAGATTCTCCTGGTCAGTCAAAACGCAAATCAAGGAATAGGATTAAGCCTTTGCTGGATGGCATTACACTTCCTCTGGAAACACCGATGCACAGTTTGAGGATGCTCCTGTGTTTGCCTCTGAGCATGCATGCTCAGGTTTCAGCTGTGGCCAGGTGTGCTTTTGCACAATTAAAACTAATGCACCAGCTGCAGACATTTCTTGAGAGGTCTGGCCACGATAACACTTGCCCTAGTTATATCTTGGCTGGATTACTGTAAAGCACTCTACACAGAGCTGCCTTTGAAAAGTGTTTGGAAACTCCAGTGGTCTAAAATGCTGCTGCCAGATTACTAACTGGGGCTGGTGACAGGGAACATATAGCGCCCCCCCCCACATTAGAGCAGCTTTACAGGCTGGTGATCCCTTTCCAGTCACAATTCAAAGAGCTGGTTTTAACCTACAAAGCCCTGAATAGTTTGTGTCCAAGCTATTTAAAAGATTGCATCTTCCTCTATGAGCCTGACTGGGCATTAAGATAATCAGGGAGGCCTTTCTCTCAGTCCCACCAACCACAGGCATGCTTGGTAGGGATATGGGAGAGGGCCTTCTCTGTCACTGCTCCCAGACTCTAGAATTCCCTTCCACAGGAAGCTAGTGGGTGCCTACCAGAAAACATCTGTTTGGCCAAGAAGAAAAGCAGAACAAACTGCTGAACTGGTGGTTTGTGCCCATCTCTAATTCTGAGAGACATGTGGAATCATAAAAACCCTTGTGCTGACTTATCCAGAGTCCCTCTTTGCCAATGCATATGGAGAGGGCATTGCCTCCATCATGCGTTCACTTGGTAGCTCCAAGGCTTTGACTGGCCTTTGGGGTGGGGGGCTTAAGATGGAGCGTAACTGGAAGAGGAAGTCTCATCTCAGGTCTACTCCTAGACGATTTATGGAGAGCACACATATAGCTAAATCTACTGTTAGAAAGTATATTTTCCCTGCAATCTTAGGACTTTTGTAAAGTGCACAAAAAAACCAACTGAGTATGTGGTACAACAAACAGGATAAGCTGAGCCAAGAGCTTTCCTGGAAAGATTTAGCAATCTAGGTAAAATCTGTAACATTTGATATGTGACCCTCATCCAGTATTCTGGAGTTAAAGGCTTCTTCTCTATAGCCTAAGGTGAAGTTCATTTTCATGTTCACTAAACCTGCCTTATTCTTTATATGAATGGTAGTTTAAGTCACTGGTTCTTAACCTTGGGTTACTCAGGAGTTTTGGACTGCAACTCCCAGAAGCCTTCACCACCAGCTGTCCTGACTGGGGTTTCTGGGAGTTGCAGTTCAAAAGCATCCGAGTAACAAAGGTTAAGAACCACTGGTTTAAGTAACCATTTACTTCAGTCACACGTTTGTTATCAAATTATTTTGTAGCTATCGTTATTTTGAGACTATACATTATTAGCTAATTAATGCAGTAAACAGCTAACTAATGCAGTCAACAGATCTTACAATAAAACCCATGCTATTTACACTTATCTGTTGGCTATGGCTTTGGTAGCACTGAGCTATCCTGTGCTTTTTCCCTGCATTGCAGGGGGGAAGGGTAGAAAAATGGCAAGCAATTCTCCTTTGCCGTGAGTATCAGGCCTCATGGTTGCAATTAAAATCCAGATACCCAAAGTGTTTCTTTTATTAAAGAGCATGAAATGTACCCTTTAGAAAGTCTGGAACATGAACATGTTATTACAAGAACAGGCTATTATCAGATATGCTAATTAAAATTCAAGTTAATAGTAGGAGGTACGTGACAAGATGTACTGATCTTCACCACCAAATTGGCTGTCTTGCTAACGACACTATCATCGGAGGTAGAAAAGAACAAATTAAGATAAAGTGTTAGATCAGAGAGATCTGTGTTCAAATCCTCACTTAGCTGTGCAGATCACTGACTGTCTTGTTGGATGTGTTATTGTTTCACAACCCGACCCTGCAATTTTTATGTTCCTGATTTTTTTAAATTGTATAATATTTTTGGTACAAAAAATGAAACGCAAAGTCTAAAAACAAATGAATGACCAATGAAAATCATAGGACTGTTAAAAGCTTATAATCCACCAATGACACAACTAAGCTCTTTAGAAAGATTAAGGATTCAAATATTTTTACAGACTCTCTACAGAATGTGAAGATTATAAACACTTTCCTGCTAAATGACAATATGCTCTCATAACAAAGGCTTTGGAACAAGATCGAGGTGGGTTGAATGTGTTTTTATAGACATATCGTCATTAAAAATGACAAAGCCACCCCCCAAAAAATCTCCAGAAAACTAATCTATTTTTCTCCTGCATTGTTCAAAATACTAGTATGACACCAGTGATATCTAAAAGTTTGGAGCACAATAAATCTCTTAATATTATGCATAAAAGCCTCTTACGGTATTAGTGTGGGTAATATATAATGGAAGAGACAATATATATATCTAATTAAAATCAAATCAAAATAATATCCTCTTTACTCTTCTGAGAACCATCTGTTATGCATATTAATGTTATATAATAGATTACACTAATGCTGAAAAAGCAATTTACTTTTTTCTGAAGTATCTTTAAAATATTAACATGTATTATTAAGCCAGACACAATTTATATCTGCTTGCTTTCATAATTATGTGTGGCACCTGACAAGTTATGATTATCTGATGTAATGACAAAGAACATAAAATATGCCCCAGTGCTGTTGACACAAATACAGTGATTGCTATGTCAAGAAAATATTACAAATGTGAGCAAGATAATTTTAGAAATACTACTTTAACAAGTAAGCCATTTACCTCACAAGGTGTTAGCTCTTTTTAGTTCACTTCAAATGAAAGATGGTAGATGCTGTGTTTATATCAGAAATACTACACATATAGGTAGTACCTGGACGTATATGGTGCATTGCATGTTGTATTATTAGTCATTGCCCAGAATTATATTGGTGACTGCATAACTTTTGCATGACTTGTTGCAGCTAATTGCAGTGAATTGATGAGTTTGTGTCCCTGGTCATCCACCCAATTGTACAACCAAGATGTGTCCCAATGCCTTGTCATTTAGCTACTATTAGCCGTGGCAAGTTACACATACCTTATATGGACACGAATAGGATTCCAGCTATTATATAATACACAAAGGTGATACCTACTGGGAACATTGTACAAAAGACAACGACACCATAGATAGTCCTCATTCCACAAACTATAGGTAGATTTCCCCCCAAAAAAACCACACCACACACACAGTTGGAAACAAGTGTTCATCTTGAGAACCTATGCACACTTAATGTCTCACGGTGTAAGCATTTATGAAGCAGTGTGGGTGCAGGTAGATCAGAATCTTTTGAGTCTGTCCAAAAATAAAATAATAAAGACTGGCTTCTAAGGCCAGAACCTTTTGAGTGTGACCCAAAAGAAAGTTATAAAGACTGGATTACCTGCCTGTCTCCTTGATTCAAGGAGACAGGCAGAGAAAGAATGTTGAGCCGCCTCTACTAACTCCTACACATACTACATGTACATGTTAGAGTCATTTGATCATCCAGTCAAAGAACTATAGAGCTGGAAGGGACCCTATGGGTCATCAAGTCCAACCCCTTGCCAAGCAGAAAAACTCAAAGCATCTCTGACAGGTGGATATCTGATCTCTGTTTAAAAAACTCCAGTGAAGAAGAGTTCATTACCCTTTGAGGAGGCCCATTCTATTGTCAAACGGTTCTAAATGTCAGGAAGTTCTTCCTACTCTTCACGTGAAATCTTCTTTCTTGTAATATGACTTTATTACTTCAAGGTCCCTCCATTGGAGCAACGGAAAACAAATTTGCTCTACCTTCATGTGCCAGCCCTTCAATAATCTGAAGATGGCTATCATATCACCTCTTAGTCTTCTCTTCTCCAAGCTAATCATATCCCTCTCCTTCAATCGTTCCTCACAAGCTTGATCTGCAGACCTTTTATCATCCTGGTCGTCTTGCTTTGGACACTTTCCAGCTTGTCAGCTTCCTTCTTCAACTGTGATTCCAGCTGAGCATCTCATTTTTGGAGTACCCAAGTCACGTATGGAACGGAAAACAAAAGAAAAGAAAAAAGATGGTCTTCTTTTCAAAATGATAAATGTGCTGCCCTTTGGAGAATTGCTTTATTATGAGGCACTCATAACATTATTGAAGTTTAAAGTATGACTTTTGAAGAATTATGTAATTTAATAATGAATTTTTTAGCCTCGTAATTACTTATTTTAAATCACAAGCAATGTATCATTACTGTCATGTAAAAGTAATTGTAGAATTAGTAATTCATTACTTACTGAAGTGAGTTTAAAAAATAGTTCAAATCGATTGTTCTAGAGAATGATGTAAGACACAGAATAATTGGCATTCTGAGAAAAGTTCTTACACTGGAGTTCGTTTAGCAAAGGATATAACAGTTTTCAGGGACACAACTCTTGAAAATCAATGATTACAGTTAGTTCAACCACTTGTGATAATCCTCATTTAAAGCAATAGGTCAGCAAAGCAGAGATGATACACAGCCGGGGGGCCCACATAGGGAGAAGAGAGGTACACATTTACTGGGAGATGGGGGTCCAAACAGGCCCCCCTCAGGCTGCAATATACCCATTTCTACAAGGAAATAAAAATGAGGCTAAAGTAGATCATCCCTGAAACTGCTTACATAAAATTATTTCTGTGTCTGTCTCTTGCTGAGTATTGATATTAAGCAAAAGTAGCAAAGATAAACATTTCAGACATGTAAAATATGCAATAGTAATTTTAGAATTAAGACAAACATTTTTCACAGAGATTGTAGGTATGGGATGTGGGATTGTAGTGCGCACACACACGCACACATGTGCACACACACACACACATTGCTGATATCATGCTTCCAACCTCCTATCTGCTTCAGGTTTCCTAGTGCAAGAAGGGAATCTCTTTGATGACATTTGCAGCAAATATTTAATAGAAACACCCTCCCCAATAAACATGGCTATAATATTTAGAATTGTCCCCCCACCCCAGGATAATAACATGAGACACAAAGTGATGGGGTAAACCAGGGCCATGCTTTAATAACCAATGAAATATTTAATATCTCAAAAAAAGAGGGGCCTGCTGTGGTGCAGAAAAGTATATAGGGTCTCCTGGGACCCTTTCTCTAGATAATGGGCGAGTGCCATGCCCCAAAGCTGCGTGATCCTAAGACAGCGCAACTCCAGCCAGCCTTGCTCTGACCACCCCCGGGCCTCAAGCCTCTGATTCCATTGGTGGCCTTTGGTCCAGGCTTCACCCCAGCACGTCTTCCCCCCTCCCACACACACACTGTAATCTCACGATCCTCAGCACTGGGCATTTGGATGCTCTATTTTCTTGCTTGTGTTATCACCGGGACTCACCGACCCAACTTCCTTCCACACTACTCGCCAGCGTGACCAACCTAGCAACCATTCTTTAACAGCCTCACTTTTCAATCAGCGTGGGATAGGCGAGAAATCCCTGCCGCTAACAGCCAACCAAGCGATGGTTTAAAAAATCCTATCCGGCCCCAAAAGACAACCAGTGTAACTCACACTGACTACCGGGTGGGTGGATAGGTTGCAAGCTCGGAAGAGAATGAACAGTGGGTGGAATGCATATTTAAATAGACGCTCACACACACACCCGCCCCGGATCGTGTTTGCAATACAATCAGTACTTTATTGGGCTGCTTTTTTTCTTTTTAAGGCCCCTGGTCACAGCCTTCTTTTTCCAGAAGCAAGCAAACTGACTTACTAAGAAGCTGGAGCAAGTGTTGTGTAAGGAAAGATTATTGGAAGGCAGTGCCATATTATTTAAGGTGATTATTCCTGGGACTAAACAAGTGGATTGGGTTTCCTCCTTCTCTCATAGAACTGGAAGCCAAGATCATCAAAGGAAGCTTGGGGACCGAGGACTGATATAAGGAAATAATTTTTCACACTAGTGATGAGAGAGAATTTTGCTTCAGTTTGCTCTCAATCAGAATTTTCCAAAATTCAAGTGTTTTACAAAGTGAAACTAACAGATTTGCCTGTATATTAGGGAATATAATCAGTATATAGTCAAACTTGAATTGGATATCAGAAGATGTAGGAATGGTTCCTAATGTGGATTAATTTAAGTGAAAATTAGAAAAAAACCCATGAAGAATTATCCATAGAGTGCCTTCCAACTCTGCAGTTCAAAGATAATGATGATGATATCAGTAGCTACTAGTTATGACGACTATGTGTTACTTATACTCCTTGAGACAATATGCCTTTGAGCATTAATTGCTGAGGATTATATACAGGAGGCTGCAATTGCACTCATTTGCTTCTTGTGAACTTCCTGTGGCATTTGGTTGGCCACTACGCAAACAGAATGCTGGATGAAATAGATCTCTGATCATTCTAATCAAACCAAGATATTATTCTGGTATGATTCATTGAGGAGAGGTCTTTGGGCCAAATCTATTTGTTGGTCCCAACGTAAGTAATAATTAACTTGTATATGGGTTGTCTCTTCTCATTCAAAGTATCTGCTCAAGTTTGGGCTAATAATTAGGTCTAGCCCCTTATCTTTTAGGAAAAGATAGAATTGCAACAGCTGTAATAGGCACTTCATGTCACAGTTGCCACTGTGCCAAACAGAAGTGTCAAATCAAGAAGCACCTCTAAAGTTTAAATTTTCTCCCTTAAAGCAGGAAGCCCCATCCAGAACAAGGTATGCGTCAATTATTTCACAATAGAAGACTGGGTGCAAAGAAAGGCAAAATGCCAGATGCAGGGGAGTGTTATCAGGAGAAAGGTATCTAGTTGTCTTGTGTGCCCCCAGAGGCATCTGGTGGGGCCACTGTGAAATACAAGAAGCTGGGCTAGATGGGCCCTTGGCCTGATCCAGCAGGGCTCTGCTTATGCTCTTATGTTGTGCAAATAATGTGAAATGTTCTGTTATTTTAGAGTTAAATTATACCTTGACTGAAATGCTGCTCATTAATGTAGTAAGTCACAGACAGACCCATTGAATCAGTGGGGATTTGGTGAGTCAGCTCCTCCGTAAGTTCATTTGATTTGATGGGTCTACTCTAAGCAACAGAATCTCATCTAAGTAGAATGTTTAAACAGTGAACTGAGGATAGAGCACACATGTTTTCTGGTATAAAGTAGCTATTTTGGGTTCTATGCAGAATTGGGACCACAGCTCAAGGAAATAACCCAACCCTTTCCTCAGAGCCATTATTTGCACCTGATGGGGCTGATCTGCAGCACTGCTGCTTCAAGACTGAAAAAATGTCCAGATCTAATGAATCCCTTGTGTCAGCTTTTTTCAGAAAATCACTGTTTCCAGTCTACATAAATACGTTGCAAACAAAATGTCCACATTGGTCCATAGATCAACAAAAAACAAACCTGATGAATAGAAACAAAATTATTTTAGGAAATCAAGTAAGGAAACTGAAATCCTGGGATTAGAGAGAGAAGAGCTATATATATTTAAAGTTATATTACGTTGTAGGTACAAACCCAGCTTGTGAATGTTTTTCTTTTTAAACAATAACCTTTTCCTTGCCTGCATAACTGTGGGGAACAGAGATAAAAAAGGAAGTCACAATTTGCCAGCATGTCTTTAATAAAATTCAGGCTTTCCATCAGGTCTACCAAGAACAACATAATTTCTAATTCATATTTCACCATAATCCATAATGCATTACTAGATTCACCTTCTTTACTAAAAGACTTCCACAGTAAAGGCATGCTGTGGTTACAAAAATAAAATCTGAAGAGTTATGGATGTACATTATCCACTGAGAAGTGAGGGGGAAAATAAAACATTACCTTTTCTACAACTGTAGCATCAGGAAGTTCAACTAACAAAGTTTTAAATCAAATAATTCCTCAGCACAGATATATAAATACTTCACAAGAAACATTCTGCACTCATATATACTGTACATTTTAATACAACAAGATATTTGCTCAGGGGTAAAAAAGGCATATAAAGATATAGCTATGGTTTAGAACTAATTCTTGTGATAAGAACAAAGAATAGGCCATGTGGTCCCCAAGATTACACAAATGCAAGAGTGGGTGATACCTTTTATTGGACCACTAAAAAAATAAATAAGTAGCAAGCTTTCGAGAATGAAATCAACTTACTTAGGCTAAGCACACTTCCTCGATGTACAGTGCAGAAAAAGTATAGACAGGAGTCCAAAAACTGATGATACAGGCCTATGAGAGACCATCCCAGGCTTCTAGTGTCTCTTCAGCAAGGCTTGGAATTTTTACATCCCTTCTCTTGAGACCAAAAGGCTGCCAATTGCCCTGTGACTGCCACACACTCATATTGATTGCTTGAAAGGTAAAGTTTCTTTTAGCTGTGGGGGTGAGGAAGGACAACACAGCAGCTTAGTAGGTTCTAGCACAAGTTCGTCGTTGTCATCATTTAGTCGTTTAGTGTCCGACTCTTTGTGACCCCATGGACCAGAGCATGCCAGGCCCTCCTATCTTCCACTGCCTCCCGGAGTTGTGTCAAATTCATGTTGGTTGCTTCGCAGACACTGTCCATCCATCTCATTCTCTGTCGTCCCCTTCTCCTCTTGCCGTCACACTTTCCTAACATCAAGGTCTTTTCCAAGGAGTGTTCTCTTCTCATGAGATGGAAGTGAGAGCTGGACCATAAAGAAAGCCGACCACCGAAGAATTGATGCCTTTGAATTGTGGTGCTGGAGGAGGCTCTTGAGAGTCCCCTGGACTGCAAGGAGAACAAACCTATCAATTCTAAAGGAAATCAACCCTGAGTGCTCACTGGAAGGACAGATCCTGAAGCTGAGGCTCCACTACTTTGGCCATCTCATGAGAAGGGAAGAATCCTTGGAAAAGACCTTGATGTTGGGAAAGTGTGAAGGCAGTGGAAGATAGGAGGGCCTGGCGTGCTCTGGTCCATGGGGTCATGAAGAGTCGGACACGACTAAACGACAATGACGAGTGAGCATAAGGAGATGTTTCTTCATATTCTAGATACCTCTTGTTGATGTGAAGAATTCATCTGGTTGGTGTTGAGAGTCCACAATGTCTTGTAGGTGGTGCTTAGTCCGGCCATTAATGGTATCTTATGTAGTCCAGAAAGAAAAAGAAATAGGCTGTGCGGTTCCTAAGATTACACAAATGCAAGAGTGGGTGGTCCATGAAGGGTGTGTGCTTAGCCTGAAGAAGTGAATTTCATTCACAAAAGCTTACTACTTATTTACTTTTTTAGTGGTCCAATAAAAGGTATCATTCACTCTTGCAGTTATGTTAGTTTGAAAAGTACACTTTACCAATAATTAGAGATGGGGATATTCATATCCATATACAAATACGAATGTCCCCATTGCAGCTGGCTCTAATGAGGATCCGGCCTATGGGACTGGACTGTCCACTCATGCATCCTGCTGTGGTGATGGTCCCGCCTGTCCTGCCAATAGTGCCCAAAGCTCCCCTTTCTTCCTGCTCAGCTGGCCACTCAGCAGCTGTGCAGGGAGACACATCCTCCCGCCCTCTGTCTGGAGTGGCCAATCAAGTAGGAAGAGAGCAGAGCACTGGGCGCCATTGGCAGGACGAGCGGGCCTGATACTGTGGCAGGATGTGTTAGTGGATGGTCTGGTCCTGGGTGCTGGACCCTCATTAGGGCCAGCTGCAACGGGGACATTTGTATTCGTATACTAATGCAAATATCCTTATCTCTACCAATAACCGAGTTATAGCTATATTATAGCTGCATTCAGACATTCTGTATAAACATAAGATAAGAGGAAAATGTTAGCCTTAAAAACAATAGTCACATGTATATATAACCCATTAAAATTACAAAAGATACAGATTTAAAACAACAGAGTGGCACAGGTTAAAACATCAAATGCCAGTCTAAAAATATGTGGTATTTCTCCCCTCTTAAAACCATTCACAGTGGAAAGAGGCCACTATGTGGGAGTGCATTCTATAGCCAATGAGCCACACAAGAAGCCATTAAATTCTGAGCTTCTAAAATGCCCTTACTTGAGAATCTTGTGCAAGAAGGATGACATGTTGCCCAGGAAACATATTATTTCTGCCTAGCTTGATGCTTCTTGCAGAAAAATGTGATCATGAAAAATCTGAGAAGCTATGCAAGATTTCTGTTTCCCCTCTCAAACAAGCAAACAAAAAATGCAGAGAATTCTTACTGCAAGAAAAAAAAGTGGGACTTTTCTTTCTTGGCTTACCTTTCTCCTTAGAAAGAACCCAAGTTGACTTACATCATTAAAAAAAATAATATTAAAAAGCCAAAAACAGTAGGCATACAAGTATTAAAAAAAGAATTAAACAAGTATTATATTAAAAACAGTAATAAAACCAATACTAAAGCACATCTAAAACAACAGAGCACAATAATCCATTTAAAAACTTCTCTCAAAGCACAAGTTATTAAGGGAAAGCCTGCCTGAAGAGAAAGGTTTTCGCCTGCTTGCAGAAGGACAACAAAGATGGGGCCAGCCTAGCTTCCCACGGGAGAGACCTCTCTGATTTGTTCATCACAAGCACATTGGCAAATAGAGTCCAGAGGCTGGTGTGGAAAACGCATAATGAAGTTCTGTTATGTTACACAATTTTATGTTATTTGTACTACATATTCATACTGTTTGTAAACAATATTTTCACAAGCAATAATTTCAAGAACTAATTGGAATAATTAAGTATTTGACACAATGTCAAATTCACAACCTATTGAAAAATGCAAATACTGTATGCACAGATGTTTAATACATGCTATACATACTTACTATAATAACTCATCCATAAAATTATAATTGTTAGTGCAATATTTATTTATTTATTTATTTTCTTGTCTGTTTGTCATAACTTGTCAACTCCTCCATAAGTTCCATTGATTCAAATGGGCCTACTCAAGTTGCTACTTATTTTAGAATAATAAGTTACAATCACAGTAAGCCCATTTGGATAAAAGGATTTTCTGGAAAAGTTGGCTCACCTTATCTCCATTGATTCAATGAGCCTACTCTAGTGTGACTTACTATTATTGCAGCTGTTGAATTTAGTATTTTGTCCAAAATGCAGATTAGCATTTATTAGTAGTAGAATTTTTATGTCAATTAAAGTAATTACCTACACTGTAAAATCACTAGTTTTATATTTACTGGTTTGAATCCATCACCTATCTCATGTTGCAATCAAGCCTTGCCAATATTATCAGGAAAAAATGTGCATGCACAGTAAAAGAGCAATATCAGGAGTGATTTGAGATCATGGTTTTGTCCAGACTTAACATCTTCTCATTAATTACAACATATAGCATCTAATTTCAAATAGCCCATCATTATTCAGCTAAAGTTCCTTTCTTAAGGCTTAACAAGTAATTTCATCATTATACTGCATATAATGTTCAACAGAATTGTTGGAAAGAGTGATGGAAAATCTCAAGTCTTACAGAGACTCTTTTTCTACTTAAAACAATGAAATAGGAACTCAATGGCTCCGGTTGCTGACAAGCATCTTGAAACACTGCATTTGTTCTGCAAGTGGAAACTGGTTGCTGTACTAGAATACTTTATCATATATGCTTCCTCTTTTTTGCTTTTCCCAGTCATTTTCTCTATACTAAATCAAATGAAATTGCTCTTTCAGTGAATGAATGGACAAAAAATAATGGTCAAATATCTACACAAATGTCTGTTTTGATAGTGAGAAGGAACAATTTGGGTCTCTCTGCTACTCCATCATGGAACACAATGTTTGGTGGAGACAAGGGCACACCTGACTCATGGATGAGGCACAATCACAATACAGAGGATTAAGGGGCCACTCAGGGTCTGAGAAGTGGTGGCACTTCACCCCAGCTGTTGAATGTGAGGCATCTCTCTGCTTATACTATGAGTGAGTTATGAAAGGACTGCATTAACAGCCCTATATGGGCACTGTGCTTGAACAGGGAACTGCAAGGTAAGTAGGGGGTAGAGGATGCAAGCCTCGACTGTCAGTGTTCCCCTGCATGTTCTTTTCTCAGTCTTTCATTGACTATAAAGATTTGAAGGGGATATCCGCATACATTAACCTGAACTTCATGAATGTGACCATGACCACCACACAATTGAAAATCTTGATAAAACAACACTCCTCATTACACTGAGCTTTCTACACAAGTTCATCTGAAAATATATAGAAACATTCTTCAGAAGATTAAAGCTCTAATGTTCATGGAAGCAGGGCAGTATACTCGTACACAGACCTGTGTTCCTCACATATGTTTCAATTCGTTGTTCAGGCATACACTGTAGCTCAACCATGCCTCTGTCAGGCCTCTGTCTCCAGATTTCTCATTTGTAAACTTTCTATTATGCGATTGACACACAGTGTTGATCCAAAAGTGGTATCACCACAGCCAAACCCAAAATGGGGTATTGACAAACAAACCCAAAGGACTATGAGCATAATTCACATTACTTGACCCAGAAATACAAACTGAGGAGGTCTGTAATTCTTCCTTCCAATATCATTGCCCCTGAAAATCCACAACAAAAGTAGCAATATGTTTTCTCCCTTCCCTCTCTCCATTTTTTGCCAATTTCTCTTCCCTTATTTTCCCCAACCTGCTTACCTTTCTTGGTACTTCAACATTAGTGAAACTAAGTAAAAAAAAAAAAAAAGAAGCCTTTCCCAATTTTTAATTCTTTCCTTCAGCAGGCCAGGTCAACAGAGGTTAAAGGAGAGACAGATTGAAAGACACAGGGAGAGTGACATCAGGCATTGTTGCAGGAACAACATTGCTTTCCAAGTTTGGGGGAACCACCTGGTTCATGCAGGTTCAGGAGGAAATGACTTAAATCTGCAAAACCCAGCTCCATGCCTAAGCAAGAGCTTTTGCCCCATCAGTAGGTAATATAGTTAAAATGTCGGCTTATTAAACAAAAACACATGCAGCAGTAGAGAACCTAAAAGTGACTAAGACCCCAGCTGGAAATAAGTGTCTTTGGATTTATTACATAAGAAATTCAGAGCTACGTATCTATCCTGTCCTACTTCTTGGGCTGGACCTACATTGCACCCATCTTTCTTTCTGGTCACATATTAATTCTCAGCCCTTGAGCACTGTGTGTTCAGAGGGTTCTTTCACTTCCTAACGAAACAGCGGCACCATTTTAGCCCTATGTTGCACATCGTCACTCCTCCTCAATTTCTTTCATTCACTGCTGAGGTTTAAAGGTGTAATTTGCTTCCATCTTAATACAAATAAAAGCTGCTGAAAATCTAATATTATACAAGACACAGAAATGGGATTCTAAAATATAAATGCTACATGTCATAAAATATTTAAGAATAAAAACACACCATTGTGCCAATTTAAATAGAACTGATTGTCACAGTTTTCAACCTCATTCGGCTTGTGCTACTATGAAATGCAGAAGTAACACATGACATGGGCCACCTCTTGGAGAGTCATTCTGTTCTCCAGCAGGAAAAACATTCTCTCCCTTTTAATTCATTTTAAAAACACCACATATTTCATAGTCCTTTAGTTGCCCCTTCCCGCCAACTGTGGATTTCAATTTGAGCCTGGTATGCATTGTGAATGCTTGCAAGACTAAAAATCCTCCAGATCCAAAGTTTAGAAGCAAATGCTTCTAATTTAATTTTTTTTCACAACTACAAAGGTGCAATTAACTAATTGACTATAATTAAAGTATAGCATAAGGATTGTATTATGGTTTCTAGACTACAATTCCGTACATTATGATTCCATAATAATTTCTTTATGATTATAAGGTAATAAAGAATAGGCACTCCTATTAAAGTTTAATTGTAAATCCGTTGTGATCAAAGTTACAGGGGCATGGCCTTTTAAAAACATTTAAAGTAACATTCTTAGTGTCGACTAGTGTCTTATGCTGAGTCAGAAAGCTTAGCGCAGTACTGTTATAAATGGCAGACGTTCTCCAGAGTTTACCAAGGAAGTTTTGCCAATCATTTTCTAGTTTTCTTGACAATTTAACTGGAGATGCTGTGATTGAATTTGGAAACTTTTCTGTGTAATGCAGTTGGTCAACATTTGAGCTGCCACAAGGGAAGAGGTCCTAAACCCCAATAAAACTGTGCATGTACATCTCACGACCTACTGAAATCATGTAAATCTGTGGCAAGCCAGTGGGCAAATTCCTAAAGGTAAAGGTAAAGGTTCCCCTTGACATTTTAGTCAGCCGTGTTCGACTCTAGCGGGCGGTGCTCATCCCCGTTTCCAAGCCGTAAAGCCAGCAGAAACTTGTCCGAAGACAGTTTCCATTGTCACGTGGCCAGCGCGGCTATCCACGGAATGCTGTTTACCTTCCCACCAAGATGGTACCTATTTATCTACTTGCATTTACATGCTTTCGAACTGCTAGGTTGGCGAGGAGCTGGGACAAAGTGATGGGAGCTCACTCCATCGTGTGGATTCGATCTTACGACTGCTGGTCTTCTGACCCTGCAGCACACAAAGGCTTCTGCGGTTTAGCCCGCAGCGCCACCATGTCCCACTGGGCAAATTCCTACTTCCTGCTAATGTTTTCTGATTAAGTGGGAAGCCATGCTTTACTGTGCTATCAGAAGCAGAAGTACATAAGCAATTCATACAAAGCCATGATATCTAAAGAATGCCAGTGACTGGGTTTCTCGTACTCAGTAACAGCAAGGGCTGATGAAAGGGCAGGCTAGCTCTCTCCAGTGTCTTCTACTGGTACAGTGGTGTCTGCTTTTAAAAGTAACTTCCACTGACATTCCTATTCAGCAAACAAAGAAGCACTTAACTAGGGATCTTTCAATCTGATAAAATGGAGATAAAGCTACTGGTTTCCTCTCAAGAATTTGTCTTAGAAGTTTTTCAAAAGTTTCTAAAATCTGGACAAGTCATTTATGAAAGAAAAATAATGTGTCTTTTTCTTGTTACTGCAATATGAGGTTGGCAAAGCTACAACTATATATGAGCTGAACAGATTACATATCAAAATCATTGGAGGGGAATGGACTCTTTGTATTATTAGAAACACCTGCATTAAAAAAAAGTATACCCATATGGGGAGGAAAAAAACCCTTTAGTACATGTCCTTAGTTTGTTTTTGGAAATATTTATTTTCAGCTTGACTGCTGATAGAGGTAGATCCACGAGAACTGTTCAGTCAGATCATGAATCAATTTAGGTAAATATAGTAGGACCCCTGTATCTGTGAGATTGGTGTCTGTGACTTCAGTTATCTGCAGTTAACCACAGCTTGTATACAACATACAAGGAGGTAGGCCTTCTGGCCTTTGCCGCACTCCCGTGTGGCCTTTGCTCCCCTTACTTGTATGTTGCATATAGGGTTCCCTACTATCCATGGTTTCAGTCATTCACGGTAGACTGTGAAACAGATCCTTCACAGATATGGGGGTCCTACTATATTTTCTTCCACACAATGGCAGACCATGGCCTGTATGCAAAGAAACAGTATGCTTGCATAACTGTACAACAGGTTGGCCTTTTTCAGCTCAGAAGCCGAGGTGCTCACTGATTGTCCTGTGGGGTTTGCCAAAAGATCACAGTTGGTTTTACCAATACTGTATCAGAATAGACAACCAATAGGCTAGACATCTATGTTGTCCTCTCCGAGCTTGAAATCCCCATGTAAGTACACCAGCAGGGTGGTTCCCTTTGCCAGTGTTTCACTGAATTTCAGCATTTGCTGCCTCAAACATATCCAACATTATTGGATTTTGGAAACTCTGAAGTATTGGGCTTTACTAGCAGTTGGATGGGACAACACCAGAATTTCCAAGTGATGCTAGGAAAGAGACTTACCTGAAACCCTGGAGATTTTCTGCCAGTTAGAGTTGACAATAGAAACCTATCTAGATCAATGGCACAGTGTAGTATATGACAGTTCCCTGTGGTCATGGAAAGTCACGAAGTAAGGTATGAAATTCTCCCTGGAACTGCTATTTGGTGAAATAGTGTCACTGAGTATAGTGGTTCCATGGCTAACCAATAACCACTGATGGAGACGTTATTTATAATTATGTTAATCTTATCTTAAAGTTTTCCAAGAAGGTGGTCTGTGAGCTGAAATGCAAATCACATTGCATCAAGCATGAACACTGAGCTCCTGAATCAATCTGTAGTTTCAGTATCATCACTGACTATGAATTCAGCCGTCACAGCAAGACTGAATTCTCAAAGCAATTCAGCTTGCTAGTGTCATTGCAACTTGAGGCAGGAATAAACATAAAAATAGAAGCTTTATTCCCAAGACTAGAAAGGGGTAATAAACTATACTGAGATAGATATCAATAGTAATTTAACTGATTGTTACATTTGCATCGACTTCAAAACATCCTCAAACTATTTCTTAGTTCCTTTAATTTTCACACCATATTCAAACTCCCCCAAACACTCTCCTTTCATTGCAACAACCAAACACTAAATCATCCTTTTCTGACTCAAATCACACTTGAACTCATTCTGCCTCTCCTTAAAAAATCTTCTCTTCACAGGACTCCATAAACTGTAATTGGCTGAGCCAAAGAGACACGAAAAAGGTAGATACTAGAGTTGTCCATCATGTGGGCCAACCTTGACCAGTAATGACAACATAATCACCTGCTGGTCCACTAAGCCTATTAGCTCCCTCATTCTCAGAGCAAGTATGACAAGTTTCAGTGTGTGTGGAGACCAGTTCCCTCCCCTAGCCCTGCTGCTACCACATGCTGCTGAGATTTTTTTTAGTGAAATGACAGAAATGACAGAAATAAGGGGGAAACACAGTTTAACACAAGGCACACATGTTTGTTTGTTTAACTTATATGCCGCCCACTCTGGGCAGCTTATAACAATTAAAATACAATAAAAAAAGATAAAACAATTAAAATACAATTAAAATACAGTATATACTCTAAATATTGCCATCAAGACTCACAGTTGATATTATTTCAATGAAAAGCCTTCTGGAACAGGAAGGTTTTGACCTGGTGCCGAAATGTCATCAGCGTCAGCACCAGATGAATCTCAGTTGGGAATGCATTCCATAGTCTGGGGCAGATGCCGAAAAGGCCCTTTGTCTACAAGCCATCCCTCTTACTTCCTTGAGGGATGGCTCTTTCAAAGGGCCTCCCTGGCTAGATCTTAACTGCCGGGTAGGCTCATATGGAAGGAGGTGGTCCTTCAGGTATCCAGGCCCAAGCCATTTAGGGCTTTATATGTCAAAACAAGCACTTTGAATTAGGCCCGGGCAGCAACTGGTAGCCAATGTAATTTAAACAGAATCAGCTTGATATGTCCCTGAGAAGCCCCACCACTCATCAGCTGCGTAGCTTGATTCTGGCCCAGTTGCAGTCGCCAGACCATCTTCAAAGGCAGCCCCACGTAGAGCGCATTGCAGTAATCTATACAAGATGTTACCAGTGCATGTGTAACTCTGCTCGTCCACATAGGGCCATAGCTGGTATAATTTCCATAGCTGAAGGAAGCCCACCTGAGCTTCCAGAGTTAGACTGGGGTCCAGGAGCACCCCCAGGCTGCGGACCATGTCCCTTAGGGGGAATATAACCCCATTCAGGGCAGGGAAATGGCCCTCCAGCCTGTCCGGCGAAGCACCCACTAACAGCACTTCCATCTTGTCTGGATGGAGTTTCAATTTATTAACCCTCATCCAGTCCATTATCAGGTCCAGACATGAGTTCAGCACAGAAACCGCCTTACCTGGATTGGTGGAAAACAAGAGATAGAACTGAGTGTCATCAGCATATTACTGACTCTTCAGCCCAAACCTCCTGATGTCCTCTCCCAGCGGTTCCATGTAGATGTTAAACAGCATGGGGGACAGTATCGAGCCCTGAGGAACTCCATTACATAAATGTCATGGGACAGAGCAACTGTCTCCCAGCACAACCTTCTGGACACAGTCAGCTAGGAAGGAGCGGAACCACCATAAAGCAGTTCTCCCGACTCCCAATCCTCCCAAAAGCCTATCCAGAAGGACACCATGGTTGATGGTGTCAAAAGCCACTGAGAGGTCCATGAATATCAAAAAGGCCACACTCTCTTTGTATCTCTCCTGGCAAAGGTCACAGTACAGGGCGATCAATGCAGTCTCCATACCAAAACCTGGCCTGAAACCTGATTGAAATGGATCCAGAAAATCCATTTCATCCAGCAGCGCCTGGAGGTGCCCAGCCATTACCCACTCCAACATGTTGCCCAAATAAGGGAGGTTCGCCACTGGTCGGTAGTGGATCCAGTTTAGGCTTTTTAAGGAGTGGCTGAATTACCGTCTCTTTCAAGGTGGTAGGGACCACTCCCTCTCTCAAGAGACATTCACGGTCTCCTGGACACAGTTGCAGCCCCCCCAGGAGATCTTCCAATTAGCCAAGATGGGCAAAGGTCAAGCGAAGTGGTGGTAGAACTGACAGATCCAAGCACCCTGTCCACATCCTCAGATCTCAACAATTGAAACACATCCATTAATACTTGACCTAAGCACGGCACACTGGACACATCCTCTGATTCTGCAGTAATGGTGGAGTCCAACCCACTGCAAATCTGAGCGATTTTTCCCTCAAAATGAATTGCAAACTCATCACAGTGAGGTAATGAGCAGTCCGGGACTTCCAACGGATTTCCCGGGTGAAGAAGATCCAGGACCACCCAAAAAAGCTCTGCTGGACAACATTCTGAGGAAACAATACGGCTGGAGAAATACAGTGGTGCCTCGCTTAACTAGCGCACCGTTTAACAACGAATCCGCATAGCGATCTGTTTTTTCAGATTGCTAATGCGATCGCATTGCGATGTTTTCAATGGCAAAACATCGCATTGCGATGATCAGTAAACGTTTTGCTTACCGATCTTTGCATTGTGATGTTTTTTTAAACAGCTGATCGGCGGTTCCAAAATGGCCGCCGGATACCCAAAATGGCTGCCGCAACCATTTTCGCCCCCTGCCCTCGCTTACCGAGGGCGCAAAAATGGCGGCGCTATGGAGGAACTTCGCTGAATGGTGAGTTTGGGGCCCCATAGGAACGCATTAAATGAAGTTTAATGCGTTCCTATGGGGTTTTTTGATCCGTTTAGCAATGTTTTTACATAGCGACGATTAATCCAGAACGGATTAACGTTGCTATGTGGGGCACCACTGTATTGCCATTTCACCAGCCATATTTCCACAAAATAGGCCCAATAATGGGCTGTAAGTCGTGTTCGATCAGACTCCTAGTGGGATTTCCTCCACCTGCGCTCCAACCATCTCCCCTCTCGCTTCATCGCCTGCAGTTCAGAAGTATACCAAGGAGCTGTCTCGGCTCTGTGTGCAGGAAGAGCGCGCTTAGGCGCAATCATGTCAACCGCCCGGATTATCTCCCTATTCCATAGGATGACCTGAGCTTCAACAGGAGTGCCAACCATATCAAACAGATAATCCCCCAGAGCATTCAGGAAATCATCTGGATCCATTAGTCTCCAAGGGCGGATAATCTTAATAAATCCCCCACCTTTGCAGAGAGGAGAAGAAGCTAACAGACTAAACTTAACCAGGAAGTGTTCTGACCATGACAATGGGGTCACAACCAGCCCCTCCACATCTAAACCACCATCTTCCAGTCCCGTTGAGAAAACCAGATCCAAGGTATGACCCTTCTCATGTGTCAGGCCAATGACATATTGAGAACCCATATGGTTGTCATGGCAGCCATGAAGTCCTTAGCTGCCCCAGTCAAGGCAGCCTCATCATGGATGTTGCGGTCCCAACAGCCTGGGAGTCCTCAGCACCAGGTCTGAGACTACCTCTGTCAGCTCAGGCAGGGAGACTGTTGGTATGCAGTAGGGTGGGCGGTACACCAACAGAATCCCTGATCTGTCTCGTAAGCCCTACTAATATGGCTGGACACATCTTTGTTCATCTAAGATTAGGGATAGTAGATTCTTGAATTTGTTGTTCTGTTCTATACAGAACAATAATCTATGAAGCAAGCTGAAATGGTGACAAAGGACAGGTTTTTACTGTAATGACTTTATGGAAGCAATCAGAATTATATAGCATCTTGCTTTAAATTCTGCAATTTCTGTTTGGTTGATTGGCTCATTTTAAAATGGCTATTTTAAGAGGATTTCTGAGGTGAAAATAAAAGACATCTTGAGCCACCTTTCTTTTTTCCCAGTACACTCTGGATAATGTTCTGTTTAGTGTGTGTTTCCCCCCCCCTCCAAAATCAACTTTAGGCAGAGTTTTGAGAATTCTGATTTCACACAGAGATAGATGGACATATTTTCTAAGGTTCTTTTGAGAACACTGGTCCTCGACACACAGTCTTCTCTAAAATTGATTACTGCAGAAATTTAAACATGGAGAACACTGAATGCTGCTTAGAGACAGATCTGGCTGAGCAAATAGCAACTGGAGGTTTAAAATGAGAAACATTTCTAAGGATAATCAGGGGAAAAATATAGCGATTTTCCAAAAGAAAGGTGGCCATCAAATATTTTAAACACCGTTTATCTTTTGAGAAGGGGCTGCATTGTAATCATTTCTACCTATAATGTCTTCTTTATCTTGGTTCATTCATCCAACAATGAACAGCCACTGTGACTACCTTATGCCTGAGAAGCTTAGTAACCATTTTCTCCCTTGTGTTTCTTCTAAAATGACCCAGAATTTCACCTAAGAATTGGTAACTCAGAAGAAATTAAAATGAATCGCAAATGCAGCAAGGTCACGTAAATAAATGCTTAATCCTTAATACAGTAAATAAGCCAGTGTCCTCAGCCTGTGCATGTTGCTTGGAAACCCATCTGAAAGAACTCAGCACAGAGAAGTAACTGGCCCATAAACATATCTTTAACATGGAATTGTTGGGTCCAATTCATCCTGCAGTTCAGCTGCTTCCGTTCCAGTGACTTCAAAGGGACTCAAACACTCTGCACTCAAGACTGCAGTCACAGGCATAATCTGTTTGATTGGTTGCCTATATCTCAAGCCTACTGCTCTCTAAACACTAACCAAACAAATTTCGAATAATCTTTCTTGGAAATCATATAGTAGAACAGCAGACTGGAGAGCAGTCAATACTGTATTTGTCTTTACAGGCGTCTCTGGGGTAATTGTGGAAATTGCAGACTTGTACAACCGCCTACATAAAAATAGGGATTTTTTTTAGAAATAAAATTAGTGTCAGAGTTATGAGAACTCTGAAGATGAGCCTGATATGATAAAGACAAAATAATTCAAGGTTTGTAAAGGAAAACTGCGTCTATTCAACCTATTAGTATTCTTTGGAAGAGTGAAGAAAATAGTAGGTGAAAGGAGTGCTGGTGGATATAATTCATTTGGACTTTCAAAAAGCCTTTGATAAAGTCTCTTACAAGAGGCTATTACAGAAACAAAGTAGTCCTGGGGTGAGAGGTGAAGTTTTGTCAAGGATTAGAAATCAGTTAAGAGGTAGCAAAGATTAGGAATAAATAGTCAATTTTCAACGTGGAAGGAGGTTAATAGTGGGGTGCCCCAAAGAGCCACACTTACAGATGCATTATTTAATATATTTATTAATGATCTTGAGGAAGGGTGAAGAGTGAGGTGTCAAATGGCACAAAATTATTTATGAGAGCCAAGACTGGAAAACACTGCAAAGAAAACCAGAGGAACCAGAGAAAATGAGGCAACCAGACAGCAGGTTGGAGAATAAAATCTGATGTGGATAAGTTCCAAGCGGTACATACTGGAAGGATTAGTTTGAACTAATCATTTACATTGTTGGGTTCTATACAAATTATAGTCCTGAGTAGAAAATAACCGGATATCTCTATGGAAAACTCTACGAAAACATCTGCAGCTGAGGTTGAGGAGAACCAAAAACCAAAAAAAAACCAAAAAAAACAAAAAACTCCAGATCATGTTAAGATGTTAAGCTGTGTTGAAAGTGGAATGCATGAATATTCTGAAACGTATCCTTTCTGCCATAGATACTATTCTTTTTAATGGCATTTCAATCATGGTAAAGTAAAATGAAATGAAATTAAAAAAAGAAAGAAATTTGTAAAAGAAAAAAAAGAGGGGGCAAAATTATGGTAATTTATGATCTGTGTACCCACTGAATCCAAGCCACATGGTATTTGAATTGATCTGGGGTTGGCCCAGATTGAAGTGGACACCTCTGGTTTTGTTCCACAATGAGTCAGGGCAACCCTGAATCCCAATGCAGAAAAAAAAATGGGAATGGGAATTCTTTTGAAAAACATAAACATAGAAAATGAGTCAAAGGAAACAGAATGGGCAAACGGAAAGTCTCCAAAATAAAGAGAGGCAACATGAAAGGATAACAAATAAGAAGCTGAGCTTCACTACTGGCAGCTCCTCACTTCTCCAAAAAGTGAGGCAAGCAGTTAGACTGTTCAGTCCCCCAAGAAGTGGGGTGTGCAGTTAATAGACAGAACAATTAATGGAAGATGGGGTACGCAGTTATATCACAATCTTAACTGGCCAAGACTCTAGGCCAGCTGAAACTGCACTGAATCCAAAGGCTTCCACTGCTAGGGATGTTGGAAATTCCTTTGGATTACCCTTGTCCTCGCCTACCTTTATCCTAGCATTGAGACTGCATCCTTAAACTGGCAAGTGTTTGGATCTTTTCTTCTTTCAACTACTTTGGATGCTTTGCTAGAAATCTTTGGCAGCAGAGCAGTCCTGTCAGGATAGCGACTGCTCTGCTAGCCAATCTCTGAGACTGGCCAGCAGTATAGGGCACTTCTGCCCATAGGGCACTTCTGCTGACAGAAGAATTTTTCTGCTCACATGTTTATGGCTAATCCCAACCCACCAGTGCATCCTTGAGTTAGGAGTCCATTGTTAGTAAACACACATGAAGCACTAAATCTCATAGATTGGTCGTTGGTAAATAATTGGTACACCAAAGCCTTTTGACTTAATTGGATGTGGCTAATTACTCCATGGTTTTATGTACTGTTAGGTATCATTATGTTGTACATTACAGAATTGTAAATACAGTATTGGGTCTGTTACTGCATTGGAAGCTTTTTTAAACTAGGACATAAAGTCAATGAAAGTAGATTATTTTACCTTACATACTTTTACAATATTATTTGGGTGTTTTTTTAAATCATCTACAATAGTGTGCATATATAGTGTAATCATTCCTATAAGGAGAACTGAAATTCACACAACATTACTGTGTGAACTGAAAGGAACAATATGGTGACACTCTTGCACTGTAATTTGAAAATAGCTAAGTTATGTTCAGCTATAAGAAACTGTTAAATTCATTTAAGGACCCTCCCTTTTTATTATAAACAAATTTGCAAGAGAAATCAAGGCTGGAACGATCTATGGAGTGTTCCCATCATGTTTTAATCCAAACAACACTAAGCTCATGCTTTATTAAATTTGGCAGGGTGGGAATTGTGGAGGCCGTGGGTTAAAGGCCTTGTGTACTCAGTGTTTCAACCCAACATATATTTTTATAACTGAGCAATAAACTCTTGAAAAAATGGACTTTTTGTAAGAAATTGTGACATAATATAGTCAAGTGGCTCAAACACCCATTAGCAGAATGCAATTTCTTTGACTTTCTATTTGAGAGGGGAGGGGGAAAAACCTTTTACTTCTGAGGCACATACTATAGCACATTAATTTGGCATTAATTATAGAACATGTCAAACTGTATTTCAGTCAAAGCTCCCTGTTAGTCTCCAGAGCTTTCTTAATGACAGTAATTATAGGTCATAAAGAAGTCGTCTAAAATTAACATTTTTCTCATGTCTTGATAGGAAAATGTAAATGGCTGCATAGTACAGATGTTTTGATTAGTAAAATTTACACTTCCTTTTTTGTTTCAGTGCTTGTCAAACTTCAGAGTGCTAAACCTAAGGTGCTACATTTTTAATCCTACTGATGAGATAAAGGTGTACTTGGACTGACTGTGATTTCTTCATGCTTCAGAACTACACAGTGTTGGATGAATGAGAAAGAGAGAGGCCTTTCATCATACCAGTTGGCTCCATGCAGGACTCTCAAAGTGATACCAAACTAGAAATCTAAAACAATACACTCAAAACATTATTTTTAGAAATGAGTCAGAGAGCTAAACAGAGTCTACAAAAACATATGTTATGGCAGCAGGGTGGACTGGGGTGGAGGGAGTCGACTGACTGACTTAGTGAAAGACAGGTCTTAACAAAACAATGGAAAATCAACAAGAAAGGGACCATCTTGGACTGTTATCTACACCATACAGTTATAGAAGATTGATTCCACAGTTCTAGCAGATTGATTCTATACTGTGGAATCCTGGGATTTAGAGTTTGATGAGAAACTTAGAATTTTTGTCAGAGAGCTTTACTGTGCTTCCTTGAACTGCAGTAAAGAATTCTAAAGACCTCACCAAATTACAAAATCCCGCAAGTCCACAGGATGGAATGACGACAATTAAAGTGGAATCGATTTGCTAGAACTGTGTAGTGTAGACATACCTACTATAACACTTTGGAGACTGGCAGTTCCACAGCCTTCAAAATGCAACCAGGAGAATTCTATCCTGCATTTCAGCTAACCAGACTTCAGATGGCAGCGGGACTCAAAGCAAGGCTTCATCAGAAAAACACAGTTGCTCCCCCATGCCCCGAAATGAAGACGCAAGACAACAAATTCTTTGGATTTAAATATGGGCCACATTTTATTAAGCCAATTCAAATTCAACCAATAAACCAATTCCAAAATTGAGGGGGCCTGCAATAGTGCGGGGAAATAACTCCATGGCATCCAATAACTCCTTATCAGTCAATGAGCGAGTCCCAGGCCCCAGGTTCCAGCTCTCTTAACAACTGGAGGAACCTGCCAGGCCTCAATTAAACACCCCGGACCTCGAGCCATCTGTATTTGATTACTTTTGGTCCAAAAGTGACCCAGCGCATCAGCTGCCTCCTGCCCTGTAATCGCACAATCCGCAGAGCCGTAAGGACCAACATGCTGTTGGCTTTATCATAATTACAAAAGGGACACACTGAGACAACCAGTTATTCCCGCACTACGTGCCAAAGCATGAGGACTAGCTTAGCTATGTCCCATGTTCCCACCGAGCTGACCAAGCTCAGAAAGCAGGCCCCCTTTATATCCTCCAGCAAATGTCCAAAACTGCAACATACAGTTGGACTCCATCGGTCTCCAATATAACAAGACATCAGAGCCATTTCTGGTGATCTGTACCAACCATTGCCAACCAAATGTACCACCAAAATGCCTGGAGGCCCATTTTCGAAAGATGCCATTCTTCCAAGCTGTAACCAATGCATGCCAGGCATGCTTTTCCAAAACATAAATGCATGGGCACCAAGCCCCCAAATCATGCCCACATCGGGAAGATGCAGCACCACTTGCCGCCCAATAGATGAAACTGTGCCACCAATCATGATGTGTCTTCGTCACTCCAGAGTCTCGCCACCTGAAATGATATAAACAGCCTCTGCCATACATTAGGTAGTGGTCTGATATATTTGTGGTAGTGGCCAGACAACCAACATCCTGTTTAATTTGTTCTGCGTTACCCCTCGTAATTCTAATTGGCATGGGTCCCCTTTCCCTGAACACCACTACCCCCTTCCGATTTCTTGTTGGGTCCCCCTATCTTGTTTTGCTGCTGCGTCCCTGCTTTAAAGCAGGTGATCTTAGGGTGCTTTCCCCCACATGTAATGCAGTCATGGGTAAACCTGCATGGGGACCTTGTACAAGAACCTCTCTTATTGAATTCGTAGCAAGGCAGCCGAGGCCAACCCTCCCCCTGGCGGGTATCAATGGTCTCCGTAGATTTTATATTCAGATGCCCACTGTCGAATCTATCACCTAAATTGCATTTGGCGGGCGGTCATGTGTTGCAACCAAAGCCCAGGGTGTGTCTTGTCCCATCTCAGCTCGGGCCTGATTGCGCTCCTCATTCTAAACGCTTCATCATAATGAAGCCAAGCCAAGCCTTCAAATTCTGTTTGTGCTCTACAGATTATGTCGAAATACTGGAATAGGGCTGATGCCTTCCAGGGTTGGGTTTTAACCAGTACCCCTGCATATATAGTTAATCCAGTGACCCAATTAGTCCAATTCCTATCGGGCCTCTTTCGCCTGTAGTTCTCCTTAATTTTTTCATCATCCTTATCTATCTCCTTGACCTCAATCTGCCGGTTAAGGAGCTCATAAAAATCAATGTATTGTCCCGTCCAAATCTTCTCCTTCACCGCCGGGGTCAGATGATCCCCCAATAGTGTGCTATAGTCTGTATACGGAAGTGCCACTATTGGAACTGTATTGTAGCCTGTATCAGGCACTTGAAGGGTGTTGTTTAGCTCCTAAATTCTTACCCTTGTTAGACGGTGTTGCGTTAGCAGGATTTGCATAGGGCACACCCCAACCAAACCATTGCGGGCTTATTGGGGGCCAAAAACCACCAGGCCACGCCATGGGAGGTGATGTGCAGGGATTGGGTGAGGCAAATGGCTGTTGCAATCCTCCAACCCATGGCCAAGTGGCTGATTGACCTTGTATATTGTGCGTGGCTTCGTACTCACTGTATGCAGCCCCAGATGTTCCTGGGGCCTCGGCAGCCCCTTGTGAACTCATAGAGGGTTCATCATAGGACTCGTGCCTATATGATGTTCCCTCTGCAGCATCTTGGCCATCTGCTGCCTCCATCCTATTGCGTTTCCGCCTTCCTGGTCCCATAGGTGCAGCCATTGATCCTTCGTCCACAGTCCATCTTTCAACCTCGTGATCCTGCTCAGATTCAAGGGCATCAAAACGTCTCATTAAATCCTGTGTAAGTGCTCTCATTTCAGCCTTACGACGTCCCTTTGTGTCTCTGGCAGAGTGATGAGGGGTAACCTCACTGCCCCTAGGGCCCTGCCTTTCTAACTTTTTAGCCTCCAAGTTTGCCACTTTGTCCTGTAATTCCCTCAGCATAACCCATGATTCCTCATCAGATCATGACTGAGGGGGGGACACCTGGGGAACAGCTTGTCTCTTCACAGGGGCTTTGCCCTTCTTATTTCTGCCTCCTTTTTTGAGCAGCATTGTTTATTACCTAGGGCCCCTGTGTCCTATTATTTAATTCACCAAATGCCCCAAGCTACAATACCGCCTAAGGTTAGTCGACACCCCAGGGCCTCCCCTCCAACTCCAGAAGAGGCACCGTGGAAAATCAACTGCCAACCTCAGGCTCTGCAGGGAGATGCTGAAACCCTTGAGCTATCCAGCAGCTCTCCAAAAGGAGCCCTCTAACCTAACCTTGATTTGGCGTAAATTTATAAATTTTTAACTTATAAAATTTTTAACCATAGATCCAAAAATCTGTCTGGCATTTAATTGGCCTTAATGAAATGTATCCGTAATTAATAAATTATTATTATTATTACTATTATATATATATAATTATTATTTATTTATTTTATCCACTGAATGTAAATCAAATATTATTATCCACCTCCTACCCTAAGCCTATCCCCCATACCCTAGCACATCCCTATTGTATTGTTAGCTTTCTCTTTCTTTTTCCCTTCTTTTATTTATTTATCTATTTATGATGATGATGATGATGATGATGATGATGATGATGATGATGATGATGATGATGATGATCATCATCATCATCATCATCATCATCATTATTATTATTATTATTATTATTATTATTATTATTATTATTATTATTATTATTATTATTATTATTATTATATGCCCTCCCACATTAAACTAGAACCCCAATTTGCCTCCCTAACCCCTCAGACCCCCTTTCCCCCTTGCTTATGCTTCTCAATTATTACCTATCCCCTCCCCTTTTTTAAATGTAATTAACTCCTAAAATGGCGGACGGGAGCAAGCAATGCAGGCGTGTAATGAAACAAACAAACAAACAAACAATGTCCCCCCAATCAGCTGCCTTAGCAATTGTAATTGAAAAAATCCTGGGTGAGGGAGAGGCAGTTAAACAATGGGGGGGTTAACTTAGAAAAAACGCCAGCCAAACATAAAATTACCCCACGTCCGCCACGCAACAATGTCCCCTAGCCCAAAGTGAAACCCCCTGCTGCTGCAGAGACTACGCGCTTGAAATCAAATAGCTGGGGAGGGTGACTGAAAACTTCGCCAATTTCCTCCCAGCCTTAATCTACCCAAACACCCCTCAAATGGAGATGGAAGCCCAGGCACAGCAATCCCCACAGATCCCCAGAGGCTAATTCACTGTGTAAAGAGGAGGGGAGAATCACCGATGGCTCTTGGCGCGCGGCAGGGTGAACATGCCTGCCGCGCACTGCCCTGCTCGCCTCCTGCAAACAATCTGCCCAAGAGGGTGACTGGACGCCTCGCTTGCCTTTCCCCCATTCCCCCTCCTTGCTCCCTTATTGCCTCCGTTTAAGTTCAATTACAGAGTGGGGGGGAGCCACCAAACAGCTGATTGCAGCCAACACAGTGAGCACGCCCGCCCACTGCGCGCTCCTTTACCAACCTCCCCCACTGACTCTTCCCCCACACTTAGCACTTCTCAAAATAAAAATTGAAAAGCCCCGTTCGCTTCGCCCATGAGCAAAGCTACAAAGCAGTGAGGGAGCTCAAGGCCACCCTCCTCAAACCGTTCTCCCGATCGCCAAACCAAGCCACAGAGATCCGCTCTTCTCCACTGCCAAAAGCGAAAGAGGGCAAACCACAGGCCGGCGTCTCCTTATATCGCCGCCGGCCTGCGCCCCAAGTCACGTGGCCCGTTGCTTGCTTCTTCCAGGGCCTGAGGAGCAAAAACGCCGCATAGATCGAGGGCACGAACCACGCCCCTCCTGCGCACGTGAGTTTGCCAGACAATATAGACTTACATGACAAAATGTAGGATTTCAAACTCTCTGATTCCAAACCTTTCAGGGCTTCATGTGCAAAACATACACTTTGAACTGGCTTGTACTAAGTAGCCAAGACAACAGAAATAACTTGAAATGACTCTTGATAAAGGTGAAAGAAGAAAATGCAAAAGCAGGACTGCATTAAGAAGACAAAAATCATGATTGCAGGAGATTTACATAACTTTAATGCTGACAATGAAGAAATTGAAATGGTTAAAGATTTTATATAATATACCTCAATTCAATTATCAATCCAAAATGGAGACTGCAGCCAAGAAATTAGAACACTGGGGCTTGGAAGAGCAGCTATAAAGGAACTAGAAAAGATAATTAAATATAAAGATGTGTCACTGAAGTCTGAAGCAAAGATCATCCATGTTATTATATTCCCAATTTCATTGTATGGATATGGAATCTGGACTGTGAAGAAACCTGACAAGAAAATATATCAATTCATTCAAAATAGGGTGTGAGAGCTTGGCAGATACCATAGATCACCAGAAAGATGAACAGGTAGGGGCCTAAATCAAATCAAGCCTATGTTTTCTCTGGAAGCAAAAGAAACTAAGGCTGTCTCACTTTGTGCATATCATGAGAAGACCAGACTTCCTGGAAAAGACAAAAATGCTAGGAAAATAAGATGATGAAATATGCGATGGTTTAACTCAGCAGAATAAGTCACAACCTCGAGGTTTTTAAAAGCTACGCGATATTGTTAATGGTAGGATGTTTGTTTGTTTAACAAATATTTAACAAATATTTATTTATTTAACTGTACCCAACGGTCTCTGGGCGTCTTACATATGCTGGAGGTCACTCATTCATAGGGTCACCATAAGTCAGAGACAATTTGATGGCACATAATAACAACAAAAACAACAAAGAGGTTGAACACAAATGCAATTATTTGCTCTTAAAAAGGAAGCTCAAAACAATTCATGCCAACAGCATTGTACACTAGCTGAAATTTGCAAACAATTTTAGAGAAAGTGCCACCCATGCTGCAGTTAATGTTTACATATCATGGACTGAGCAGAGGGATGCATCACCATCCCAAATACTGAAGAGTTTCCCCTTCTCCAGTCACAAGTTGCCTATATATTTGCTTCTCAGTTTTTCATGTATATATAATTTTTGTATCAGAAAGAGAGGCAAAGCAAAACATAACAAAAATAAATGAGAAAACTGTAAAGGAGCACAGGAATCAGTAATACCAAGACTTCTGGATTTTTCTCCCTCCAGCCTATCTTTTATTCCTTTTCAGAAAGAAAACATAAACTGATGTATTCTGAACTGTCAAAATTTACTTACTTGAAAATGAGGATGGAAACATTATGGTTTAAACAATGTTAATATCGTCAAACATCCAGGGAAATATAGCAAATTAAAAGGTAATCACTTCACAGCATAAAAGCCCAACACCTTAAGTAATAATAAATCTAATACTTGACATTCATCTCCCTGGAAAATAAAATTAGATAAACTTTTGCAAGGGCATTCTGAACAGTCAATCCAGTTTATTAATAATTTCCTGTTTCATACAGGAAGCTCATATTATCTGGTCACAGCCACAGTAGACCTCCACAGATATTTAATAAAGCTGCTGTTGGTAATCCTCTCTGATTACCTATAACCTTCCAGCTATAACACACACTGTGCACCCGCTCCATAGAAGGACATCACACTGTCACCTGGTATGATGTTTGACAGCTTATTCTGCTACATCAAGCAGCACAAAATTACTTTTTCCAAATCCATCCCTAGTTAATAACCAAAAGCAATAATGGTATTCAGCATGCGTAATGCACTGAGAAGGCAAAATGAGGCAACCAAGAGAAAAAAGATTAAAGAGAGACTATTATGAAGAGAAGATCAAAAACTGAATCTTGTAACATACAACAGTGTTTCAATTATAACATCATGCAGTGAGTGCCGCATATCACTCAACAAAAGCCCATCCTGCAAATCTAAGAAAACACAAGAGAAAATTCCTATTGTGTTTACACTAGATGCATCCTTATTCTAGTTCAAACAGAGAGCACATTTCAAATTTTCCTTTCTAAATTATGCTCAGAAATTCTCCTGGGAGCAGATGCTGACTTACCTCTAGTGGAAACGTCTAGTTAACCGAAATATATTGCTTTGATCACTTTTTTTATTAACAAAAGCATGCACCTTATTCTGTAGTCAGACTAATATTGTGTTTTGCTTAAAATTAAAATTATTGTTAGCTTACATTTACAGGACCTGCTGAGCAGATGCTCACCACTTACACACATGTACACACACCCTAAAAGGGAATGTGCTTTCTCTCTGCAAGGTTTGGTGGGGAAGGGTAAAATTCCTGCTTCCTTTTTGTAAGGAATCGATTAAATGACTTCCATAAACCGAGGGAAAGATGTATTAAATAAGGAACAATAAAGAATGATAAAATGTCTACATCTCTTTCAACCACAACCTAAAAAAGGAATGTATTCCTTGCTGGAAATATAACGGGGCCTTACTTGCAGATCTTACTATAATTACCGTTTAATTTCTCTCTCACACATCACAGCATGAATCCCATTTAGAAATTAGCTAGGTGATGAGAAAGTCCTGCAAATTGGAATTCTAATGAATGCTGTTCTGATATCCAATTGTATTTTTTTACTCAGAGTTTGGAATGATAATAGAAATTATCAAAGAAGCTTTATGGTATTTTTACAAGAGTCAGCTATTCAAAGCAAAGATTGAATTGGACAAATGCCTAAATGTGTACATTTGCAAATGCAAATAACTCATTAATTTGTGACCTTTGAATTCAGAGTTTGCAAATCAATCCTCCTTTGAATCTCTGACTCACCATGAGGCATTTCTTAATTTGTAATTCAGTATTTCTTCTGTGTACTTTGCCATTCCATATTTGTGCGTTCAGTATTACAATACTTGCTTGTATAAGGCTGATTTGTAGCCAGACTAACTGGTTTATTTAACTTTGTCAGCAGGGTATGTATAACACAGAAACTTTTCGGTTCAAGCTGCCAAAGCAAATTAAATGAAGTAAGCTGCAAAGAAACTTAAATGTATGCAAAGTTGTGAATGAAGATTACTAAAAACTGACATTTGTCCAAATTAAATTTTAGTATCAGTATCAGAAAGCACCAACTGCACTTTTGAGAGAGAGAGAGAGAGGGAGAGAGTTTAAATTGTACCTGCTGTGCCCAAACATTCACATTTCATTCTATATTAAATAATGTAGATGTGTATTATGTGATATGTATTGCAAAATGTCATGTCACCCTTCTACACCATGTGAATTTTGGGCCATTGAGATTCTGGAATTGCCTCCCACAGGAGGCCAGGCTGGCACCATCTTTAATGTCCTTCCATAAGCAGGAAAAGACCTTTTTTCAGGCACGCTTTTGCCTAGTGATTGACTGTGTAAGTACAGTGGTGCCTCGCAAGACAAGCGCTTCGTTTAACGAAGAAATCGCATAACAAAGAAGTTTTTGCGATCGCAAAAGCGATCGCAAAATGATGTTTCCTATGAGGTTTTTTCGCTTTGCAATGATCGGTTACCTGCTTCGCTAACCGATTATCGCAAAGCTGATCGGCTATTCTGAAATGGCTACTGGGTAAAAAAAAAGGCTGCCCGCTGTTTTGTGGGACGGATTCCTTGCTGCACGGGCAGCGAAAATGGCTGCGCTATGGAGAACCTTCACTGGACAGTGAGTTTCAAGCCCATAGGAACTCATTAATCAGGTTTTAATGTGTTTCTGTGGGCTTTTTAAAATCGCTTTACAATGTTTTTGTTCTGCAGCGATTTCGCTGGAACGAATTAACATCGTAATGTGAGGCACCACTGTAAAAGGTAAAGGTTCCCCTTGACATTTAGTCAGTCATGTCTGACTCTAGGGGGCAGTGCTCATCCCCGTTTCCAAGCCGTAGAGCCAGCATTTGTCCGAAGACAGTTTCCGTTGTCACGTGGCCAGCGCGGCTATACACGGAATGCTGTTTACCTTCCCACCGAGCTGGTACCCATTTATCTACTTGCATTTGCATGCTTTCGAACTGCTAGGTTAGCGAGGAGCTAGGACAAAATGACGGGAGCTCACTCCGTCGTGTGGATTCGATCTTACTACTGCTGGTCTTCTCACCCTGCAGCACACAAAGGCTTCTGCAGTTTAGCTCGCAGCGCCACCACATCCCTAAGAGACAATTGTCTGGGAGACAATAAATGGGATGGTTTATATTTTGTTCCTTCTAAATCTGTTTTTAGTAATACTTTTACCGATTCAATATAATGTTTATCTAATTCTTTTTTAAAAAGATTTGAGTAATTTGCTCAAAGGTTTTTAGATTTTAATATTGTGTTTTGAATGATGTAAGCCACTTTGGGTCATTTTTAAAGGAGAAAAGTGGGATAAAATTATTTTAAATAAATAACAATAAATAAAGGATTTGCATGATAATCAGTATTACACATCACAGCTTCATAAAGAGGAGCTGCCATACAGAAACAGGTTTGGGTTACTTCCTTATGGGAGGTGAGGATAAAAATAATACTGCAGACATTTATAAACTGTTATGTAATACAAACTGTCCCATAATTAGGGCCAGTCCTATCATTAGGTAAGGTGAAGCAACTGCCTATGCAATAGATTATAGGGGCTGCAGTGGCAGCCTTCTGGCTTTTCCTTCTGGAGCCACCAGCTATTTTACCTCTGTGCTAAAAGGCCATGTAGGAAGAATGTTTTTTAGTATTGTAGTGAAGCCAGTAGATGTGGCTGCAGCCTGCTTTACCTCCTCAAGAGCCAGGACAACTCCGGGTCTATCTGACAATGTCAAGCCTCAAGGAAAATGTGTTCAGATCTTGACTTAACAACTTCCATTCATTTAGTAGCTCTGTTCTAGATGGGACTAACAACTGCATTTAGCACTATTTTTATTTTTATTTCTTTTAGTTAGATGTTCTCTTTTTAAAACAGATTTTGATGCATTAGTCACACGGTTGTCATTGGTGTTATTGCTCTCAGGAAAGTGATTGGTAGTAGGAGTTAGAACCAGACATTTCTGAAACTGTAATATCCACCCAACATGGTATGAAAACAAATTAGTAGAACCAGACTGGTGCCTGGGACCTGAGGAGCAGGTACCATCTTGTTATTCATCTCAGACAGCAAAAATCTGAGATGACAAAAGAACATATTAGGCAGAATCTTTACAGGAACCTACACGTTAGTTTCTTCCCTGCTCATTAACCATCAAGACCATACACCCATTCTAGTGCTCAATAACCTCCTTTAAATAAACTGAGTAGGGGAATAGAATAGCTCTGCCCCCTCTACTATCACTTCTCACATGTGAACACCAGCAGTATGAAGAAGAGACCATATTCTAACTGTGGAAGATCTCTGCATGAGAGCAGAGTTTTAAAGGGTCTTTATTATAGAGTGTCTTCACAGGCAGAGGAGTCTCTACTATTCAAACTATCATTCCTCACATAACAATAAAGATGAAAGTGTTGGTAGAGAGTGCAGGACATGAGGTCACTGCTTTATGAACTCTTTTGCTAACGTTTTCCAATGGCAACCCTTCTTTACTACTTCCACCTTCACTCTTATCAAAAAATATGGGTTCAAGGGCTCAGCTTAGATATCCCTAGATAGATCATTCTAGATAAGCCATCAGGAAGATGGATAAAATTAGAAAAGCTCCCTGTAAGGAAAGTGTGCCCACTGCTGTCAATTATCCTACAAAGGCAAATTTGGGATGCATTTCAAGGTGACTTGCTCAGCAGCATGCACTATGCGTTCCTCAGAACAGTCCTCAGAATGTTCTGTTCTATGGTAAAACATCCACAAAACAGGATTTAAAAAAAAGAAATAGATGCGGGGATCAGGAAGAAGTTCACTATCAGACCTCAGTGCATGTGGAAAGGTTAACCCTGTATCCCTGCCCTTATACACACACACTGGACTTGTGACAAAACTCTTTTTCTCAAAGCTGCATAGACACCACTGCTGTCCACAAATCACCCATGAGATACACTACCTCTTAGGGATGAATGACTTAATCTAGGGGTGTAATAAATACTCATCATTTTTAATGTTCTATGAAAAGGCGTGTCTCTACACGTCGAGACAACATGTCAGAAAACTCAGCAGTGACTGTGAGACTTTTTTAACCTCTTTTCTGAGAGCAAAAAGACCAGAACATTTTTCATCTGGAGAAGTACTAGCCCAACAAACAAACAACTTTGTATTTGGCACAAAATACAGGAGTGTGGGTTTAGTTTTAAAAAGGGAGGGGCACATAAATCTCCTTCATAAATTTTTCACAGAAGTCTCACCCAGCAGAGGGAAAGGCTTTTAATTTTTTCATTCTCACAGCAAGAATTAAATAAGTGAAGATGTACATCTCTAGATGAAACCATTTTCAGTTTTTGTCAGTTTTACTCGTGTATTCTCCTAAACCTGTTTCTGCATCAGCTAGTTATTTCTAAAAAGAAAAACACCAACATTCACATAGCTGTTGAAAACATATTTCAGAAAATGTGTGGCTGCATAATATTTTAACACTTTTTCTTAGGTTATGTCTTTTATAAATACATCAACCTAAAATATACTTTTTGTACATGTTTTCTTACATTTTTGATCTGACAACTGCATCACGCTATTCAGAGAACTGAAGAATAATTATGCTTTTCATCTGCATATTAATCCAGGACATGTGAGTCAGGATTAGTTTGTTTTAAAATGTGGATGTTTTGTTGTTGTATTCATGCCAGGAGTATGGGAACAAAGAAAAAACTGGAAATCTTTGATAAGGAGAGCGAATATGACTTGATATTGATAACTGAAACTTGGTTGGATGGCTCTCATGACTGGAGTACAGTGATTAAAGGATATAAATTGTTCAAAAAGAACAGAAAGAATAGAAAGGATGGTGGAGTTGCAGTATATGTCAAAAATACATATTTCTGCTCAGAAATACAGGAAGATGAGCTTGGTTGTGCCAAGAAGAGCATCTGGATTACTCTAACTGGCTGAAAAACCAACCACTCACTCAAGGAGAAAATGGAGATGAAATATTTGAAAAATAAATTGCAAAAATTTTAAAAGGAAGATGTAATACAAATGGAAGATTTTAATAATCCTAGTATCTGTTGAGAAGCAAATTCTGCTATATATGACCCTTTGAAGAAAATCCTGGCTTGTGTTGCTGATAATTTTCTACTTAAAAAAAGCAGAGGAAGAAACTAGAGAATTAGTTATCTGTGACTTGATTCTGACGACTAGAGATTACTTGGCAGAAGAAATGGCTCTACAGGGAACTCTGGGGGAAAATGACCAATGATGAAGAACCTGGAAACTACAGACCAGTCCACCCTGACATCAATCACAGGGAAAATTCTGAGACCAATTACGAAGTGGCCATTCTGCAAGCATCTTGAAAACAATGCACCAACTAGAAGGAAACATAATTTTTTCAAGAACAAACTAGAGATGGGCATAAACTGAACCATGGACCTAAAACTTAAAGAACTGGGCTGGTTCGTGGTTCAGTTTGTGATCCAGTTCAGGGATCTGTTTTGTTGAAGCAAAAGGGAGCACCAAACTCCCCCCGCCCCCCTGGACAACAATAAAGTGCAAAATATGCAGTTAAAGATCCAAAATGAAAGGATAGAGTTGATAAATATAAACATCAACATAAATAATAAACATAAACAAATATAAACATATGTTGATAAATATAAACATCTTGGAATTTGGTTGAAAGAAAAGTAAATACATCATCCAGCAAAACAAAACAAAAAGTTAGAATACAGAGAGTATGAAAAATGCAATATGCAACAAAATAAGACAAGACACAAAAAAACCAAATACAAGCACACACTACTAACCAGCCAGCTAGCTAACTAACCAACAACCCCCCCTCAAAATTGGCCTTGATTATATATTCTGTACAGTGCTATGTATTCTCATTTATTGCAGAATGCAAAAAACTTCTTGATCGAGAGAGTGATCAGTGAAGAAGCACTAAAACAAATGAATGAAATGCAATAAATCATAAAATACTAAAATGCAGGATTGAAACCAGGATGCAAAATGTTAGTCATTACGTGATTGCTTTGATCACATAATGAGAAACAAAAGCTGCAGATTGTTACTGCTGATCACTCAAGGTTCAATAAATGGGAAAACAAGTGGAGGAAAGGGAAGAATGTTTGGCTAAAAAATGGCAGAGTGGTTACGTTGCAACACATCATTGTTTAGAGCTGCAACGTCTGAAATCAGAATAGCTACGCAGACATCCAGCCTCCGTTAAGAGGAGGAGGCGGAAGAAGAGGAGGAAAAATAAACTTGTTTGACAGTTATTTAACCCTGTGGAAAAACTATGGTTGGCACAGGAATGTCTGGCCATCTTTTGCTCTTTTCCTTCTACTCTTCTCTCTCTTTTTTTAACCTTACTTTACTTTATTTGTTATGTGTTTGAGGGAGCCTAAGCTGTAGTGTGTAAACAAATTCAAGGTTGAAGTGAGTTAAGGAGTTGTTATCCCATAATAAATGATGGTGCAAATAAGTCAATAGTGTAGCTGACAAGTTAACTATCTGGGAGCAATCTAATCAAATTCTATTACTGATTTTTCCATGCCCTTGTTCAAGACTCTGATTGATTAACAGAAACTGCATATAAAAAGATATGTAGGAGATTTTGCATCTTCTCACAGTTAATAATGTCACAGAAAGGAAAGCATGAAAAAAATCTTCCTTTTCCATACTAGATACATCCAAGAGACTATTTGTCAGACAACCCAAAAGCAGTAGAGGACAATGAAGACCAGGTAATAGTGCCTAGAAAGGCAAGACACAATATACTTTGTTTTAGAAAGAAAATGCCCTAAAATCAACTATTTTATTATAAGTGAGAATCTTCTGGGATTTAGCATCAATAAAAATCTTTCCTCGTTTAACAAATGGGATTTTGGAAAGAAATCCTGCTACTTTAGTGTTGTCAGTGAAAACGATTCTATATCTGGAATATTTTCTATAGTTTTCTCATTTTTCCCTACTTCGTTTTTACTTTGAAATTTCCTTTAAAAAAAATCTGAACTCACTGATCTCCTTCCCATTTAACCTTTTGTTTCATCCCTTCTTCAAGCAGCACAAAAGTCTCTTTGCTAAATGACCATGTAGGCAGAACGTTTTCAGTTTTGCACAAAAACTAGTAGGAATGGCAGCTTTCTACTTTACTTCCTGAGCAGCCAGAAGAACTCTAGACTTATCTGACAGTGTTGGTAAGCAAGGATATCCATATCAAACAAACAAACAAACAAACAAACAAACAAAGCAGTATCCATGCATCCATGTCATCCACATTTTGATTTCTGGAAGGGAACTTTCCAGTAGCACCTTAAAAACATATTTCAGTGGGAGCCTTTGTGGATAGATCCTCTTCGTCAGACGAGAACCTTTTTTCAGGATGTATCATAATGAAATAGAAGAGTTCGTTTTCAGGTGCTACAGTTTTTGATTTCTTCTGTTTTGTCTGGATGTGCTTAGCCACAGACTAAGGCAGCTACGTCTTTGAACATAAGCAAAGAAAATATGTTTAATTTAATGGGCTAAATCCAATTGTTCATCCCAGTAAGAGTAGATCCATTGAACTGTTATGATGTAGGTAGGTGTTGACTCTACAGGTCCTGTTCCTTTAATACACTGGTTCTTAACCTTGGGTTACTCAGGAGTTTTGGACTGCAACTCCCAGAAGCCTTCACCACCAACTGTGCTGGCTGGGGTTTCTGGGAGTTGCAGTTCAAAAACATCTGAGTAACAAAGGTTAAGAACCTAGGCTTTAATATATCTACTCTAGCTGGGACTAGAAATTGGCATGAACCATTGGTTTGGCCTTTCATGCCAGTTCAGTGAATAGGCACCCTGCATGCCCTGGTAGGCACCCACTCAGAAGGAGCACTCTGGCTTCCCTGCCCCACCTCCTCCTGGAGCAGCCTCTGAGTGGGCACCCAACAGAGAGGGCAGAGCACCGAAACACAGAACACCTGTTCAGCTGTCCACCAAACTGGCGGTTCATGCTCATCTCAAGCTGGGACTATCAACTGTGATTAGGCCTAAATCTTTTACAATTTGATCTTACCAGAACTTGGAATGTTATTTTAAAAATGAATCGTGGTGCATTACCCAGGCTTTTTATTATTGACATTGCTACACCCAGAAAAGTGATTGGATGATTAACATTATTACTGCACATTGTAAAATGCAGGGAAATGGTCTCTGGTCCCTTCCCACTCCAGAAAAACCATTCAAGATACTTCTAAACCCTCAATCTTGTCCTGTGTTCTAGGAAGCTTTAGTAAGTTATGCTAGCCGAGAACATCTGTGTGCAGTGCTGTTTCCTATATAGAAAAATGTTGTCACCTAGATTTAAAAAAATACTGAATTATAAAAACAAGAAGAAAAATGCTGCATTCCAGAGAAGTTTTCCTGGCTTTGCTGTGAAGAAAATCTGAGTCCTTCAGTATTTTGTACCTAGATGTTTTGCTGTGGCTGTTTATAATTATCCCCATGTTGCAGGTGGAAAAAATGAATCAATTGCTCAATAATGCTGGTGGCAGACCATTTGAGGATATTTAAGTCAAAAACCAACTCCTTAAACTCCACTCTGAAACTAAACAGAAGACAGCGCGGATCCCTGGGCATTACTATAATGAGATCCCTGCAATACGTATACTTAATGAGGAGATTGCTGTGTGCTTTTGCCAGTGTCAGCCTTGGAATGCATTCAGAATTCAGGCTTATGTAGAGTGCATTGCAATTGTTTAATCATAGGAGATAAGCAGATAAAAGTGTCAAGGTTCACACCCTGAAGGGAGAGAGAGCAATTTCACAGTATGTTCAGAGGGAGAATAGCCTGTCCTGATCACTTTCATAATACTATCATTTATTAAGAATTTTGCCATACAAAACCATCTGGAGTCACATTCTGGAATAATAAGTTGTTAGGTTCTTCTGTACAGGTAGAAACACCCTTGAATATTCCACACCATATGCATGGTTCTGCAGAAAGATATCCCATGACCTGTCCATTACATCATTTTCATCTGCAGTAAGGGAAACAACCAGCCTAAGTGTGGCCATCATAACAGTGCAATGATTTACCAGGATTGTAAAAATGTTCCAGAAGGATCAGAAGATTCAAGCAATTGCTGTACAACAGGATTATTTGTAGATAGCTTTTCCTTATACTTCATTGACTTCAATAGTAGTGCTTCCCCCAACCAAATTCCATGTTCTACAACTATGAAGTATTCGTCAGAAAAAAGATTTGAAAACTCTGGAAAAAGACAGGATGGAGGGAGGAAGTCTCTACAGATGGGCAGTGTTCTCACATTTTAAACTCTTCCCTCATGGGACTGCCAGGACAACAACAACAACAACAAAATCTAAAATGGAGTTTACCTCTGATGAGTTGATCCTGAAGGCCTTTGCTTGAGATAAAGAACTGCTCTGATGTAGAAATGGATAATGTGAAAGCTTGGCAATTTCAACGATGGTAATCAAGCTTTAATTATGCAGTGCTTAACTGCAGTTATGCTGGACAGAAGAAAAGACATTCTGAGTTCATTCAGATGCGACTTTTACCATGTACAGTACTTCACTTGCCCTTACTAATGGAATTTTATGGTGATGGGAGTCCATCCATCCTCACCTTCTATTTGCAACCCTCCTGTGTTTTCCCATGGCTTCTTCTGTCTCTTATCGTACCAAAGGAAAATTATTAAGAATGGAAAGTTGGCATAATCCTGAAATGGTTTTTGATGGCTATTGTTTGGAGCTGTCTATTTGCAAATGGTCTCCAAACATGGTTAGAGCAAAATATCATTCCATTAGTTGAAGCACAGAGTCCTGTTGGTTGAAATAACTATTAGCCATGGATAGTACTAAGCACAGAGTCATACTTTTGCTTTTGTTTACATTTTTCTTTCAAATAATTTGGTTGATTGACAAAGTTAAGAGACAGGAAAGCAGGCTGAGTTCACACCCAAAATCCATCCGCAGCCCTGAGGAAGCCTTTACAGGCTTTGTGGGGTTGAATGTGTGAAAAGGATTCTCAAAGAAGTGCTTGATGCCAGCTACCAAACCCATGGTACTGCCTCCCTCAAGGTAAAGTACTGGGCCAGGTTACTGACACAGCTAGTAGTAGTGTCTGCTGTGGTGGAAAGACCAAGTGGGTTTGCAACAACTTTTGCTGTGGTGCCTTATGAGGTTGACGCAGTCATGGAAATCAGTGTTCTTTTCTTTAAGAACCATGTTGCATGCAAATTCTATAGTCTGTGGGAAATCTCACTGTACTCCTACCAGACTTTTCCCAAGCATGCTGTTATATATGCATCTATGTTTTAATGTTGTGTTCAGATAGGAAATTGTTCAACAGTGACAAGGGTACAGGAACAATCTTGCCAAAATGTATGATCAGATGAAGTCTTCTTAAGCCGCTTACTGATATTGGTAAACTGAAAGTGGAAGGGAAATTTAAAGCAGCATGATCCACTTTGTTTTGACCTCCAGGCAATTGCACATGCTGGAAATGAACCAAACAGAACAATCTTACCTGCACTTAAAAAAAAATTGACAGGAAGCCAGAGAGGTGTGGACAGGAACGTCTGGAGAAGGTCTGGTCTTCACTGGTCATTGGCAAAACAAGCAAACCAGCCTGTTTGTGCAGCAGACCAAACAACGGTACAAACGTCCACATAGCCACCCCCTCAGGTTCTACTCTCTCATTACCAGTGTGCAAGACATGCACATACTCTTTGAAGTGATGTTTGTTGTCACCAAGAATCAAGCTGGAGTTACATTAAAAGTAATTTAAATAAGCTTGCTTTTATGTCTTAACTTTCTCCACCCCTCCCAGTTATGTGAGTCACTTCCTAGGAGCTTAGTCATTTCCTGCTAGCCTCCTCCTTAACATAGTCTCTCTCTCTAGATCACTAAATCCACTTCTTTGCTCTCTTAAGTCTTTTGTTTGGTTTCATGTAAATTGAAACCTTTTTCTTAACAGAATCCATTGTTCTGCATCCAGTGTTGATTTCCAATTCCACCAATAATTATTATAGACTACTCATCATTGTCCAGATATTACATTTCACTTCACAGTTCAAAAAGCTTATAGCTTGATCAGTGAGCTCTCTAGATTCAGGGATCCAGCTTATGTGTGCACATTTGCTACAATCCATCTTGATCCTTCAGAATAAACTGGCCTCTATATTTCTTTTCTTTAAGGATCATTTAAAATATTCTTCTGAGCCACTGACTCCACAATGAATTCTGAAGTGAAGCAAAATCTTTCTGAAGTCAACTTTCAGGGACATGGATGGACTTTTGTTCTAAACTCCACAGTGGGGGATATGAAACAGTAGCTGAGTTCCCCTGCTGGTCTGCTAGAGTAAATCAGTTCCAATGTCTCCATAGGAAAGTGAAGCAGGGGCTTCTTTTTAACTTGCATTTGGAAGGTGTGATGGTAGACTTCTCAGTATTGGTCTACTGCAGTAAAGAAGAAAGTACAGTCAAAAAAGAAGTGTACATCCCTTCTAGTAAGCTATTTGCACTTGGTTCTGGATCTCAGTGGAACTAATATTGCATGGATTGCATAGGTTTACATTAGAACCATGTAAGTGCAGAATTTTGCGATGGCAGATAGTTTTGCACCCTCGGAATTTTAGCAGTTTTCTGGGCAATTTTCTGTTCCTTATCTGCTATGTGTGTAATCATGCATGTATATAATTTCTCCATATTTCCTGCTCTTCTCCATGATTAGAAGAAGCAGGATGTTTTAAGTTTTAAAATAAAAATGCAGTAAATTTTATGTTTATCTATAGCCATTTCAGTTTTGTTGTGAATGCCCTTGAGAAAGAAAATAAGTAAAATAATTTAAGCAACAGGAAACATTAGAAGAAGCCAGCTATTAACTACTGCTTGCTTTATTATCACAATGGGAAATCACTGATACATGGGTGACAAAATTTTACTGCTCTTACCTGTGGATACTTGATACAAATGCACAGTTTAACACAATCTCACACATACACATTCCTGACTGCAGGTGAAACAGAGAAACATTCATGGTCTAGAATGAATAATGTCGATGACAGAAGAGGTAATATCATTCCAGTTCAAAATGCAATGGTTAGAATTTTTGACAGAGATGAACACACACACACACACACACGTCTTCCCCTGCATGTAGAAAATTCTTCTATATCAGAGGAAAGTTTGGAATTGTCAGCTCTAATATGTTAGTTTACAACATGCTGGAAGTCCTCCTCACCTGCAGTGATTTACCATCATTGTCTGTCCACGTTATTCTGCTGTTTTGACCATCACAGCAGTTTTTCTTACTGGTGTAATTACCACTCTGCTTATAGCCAGACCCATACTGCTTGAAGCAAGCTAAAAAATTGACTCATAATCTGTTATTAGAGTTGGAAAGCAAATCTCAGGCAATAACAGAAAGGGGCTGGGGGAGAGCAGGCTAAAATGCAGGTGCTTCTGTACAGATAGTTACTACAGATACACCTCCCGTGGACAGTTTTAGCACAGGCATTTTTCACATTTTCAAAAGAATTGCCTTCGGTATTATCCGTAACATGTTTCTGCTATGAGGTAAAAAACCTGACCATCAGAATTTGGAAGGGAAATCACAGAATCTGTGACAGAAGAAAGCATGTTCTGTGTGCTATATAGTAAGGATGTACAATAGCACCAAAATTTGGATTTTGAATTCAGAATAATAGCATCTCAGATCTGAAACTCAGAATTCTAAAAATTCAAAATTTCTGGATATTCAGAACTCTACCATAGCCAAAATAAATACTATATAGCCATTATTTTCCTCTTTTAAAAAAACCACAAATAAGCAAAACAGTTTTTAAAAGATTTCTATGTGTCCTCTGACACCTTCCCAGTGATTGTGCTGAACAAAAATAGTGCATAACAACAGTCAGCAGTGCCTAGAAAATGACTGTAATGGGCATACTGTTTGAACCTTGAACCGTGGGAATGCCAGCAGGGAATGCCAGCAGCATTGGAGAAGCAGAGCACGGGTCATAGTGGGGAGTGGGCAAATACGCTGGCCAGCACTGGCAGGCAGATTGGAGCAGCAAATAGCCAGTGCTGGGTGGGAACAGTGCCCACAGTATGGCACACAACACAGTTGAGTGAGTGAGCACAATCTTGGAATAGCAGTTGGAAGAATGAAAGAGGCAGAAGAAAGGGACAGCAAACTGAAGCATGACGTGCTTCTGTGAACTCAGTGTGCCACACTCTCTTACTTAAAGGGGACTTCAGGGAAGATCATGGGTGACAGATTGACTTGAAGGAACACAGCCCACTAAGACAAGGATTTAGTCTCTTTTGGCTTGCAAGGCTCGTGCATGTACTTCTAGGTCTAGCTGTGTCCCAGAAGGTTTGCCCTTTTGTTGCAGGGGTGAGGACCTTGGAGTGTAGAATACCACTACTTGTACGGATGTGTGGGTACTATGAACTTTGCTAGTTTCTTCCTGCTCTGTGTGACTCCTGTATGCTTGCCAGATTTTCTTCACTAGCTGCTGCTGCTGCATGTGATGGAAAATTGGGTGGCATTGGCTGCCACCCACTTGCTGCTGCCTTAATATCCATTGACTACTGTTAAATTTGGCTATCCAAGAGAGGTTATTACAACATACTTCTCCTTCTTTCACAAAGTGGCAAGCCTGTAATGGAGTATGTGGAAAACGTCTGTCTAAAGGTTGTAGCTTACATTCTGTTCCAGTGACATGCACACACTCTTGGCAGAGAGCTGCTGCTGCCAGCGGGCGGGATAACACCTCATTCTGCCCTTTCACTTAGAGGTAGAGCATTATATCAAAGAGTTTCCTCAGCCAGTCCTGGTTACAATTAGGTAACTAGTATCCTATCTGAATTCTTACAACATACTGTGCAATCATGCTAACAAAAGAGTTCTCAGGGCATTGCCTTGAGGCTCTGCTAGCTCTGACATCTGCTATTAGACTCCGTGGTACTTTAAGGTTAATTGCTTTCCTTTGTTCCGTGATCACCCACAGGAGCAAGTCCTTTAACTTGCTGGCCAGGGCCACCACTTCAGGTCAGGAAAAAAATGCTGTTCTCTATCTATGGAATTACCCCATCCACCTAAACTGTCCCATCATTATGGCTTCCATCATGCCAACCAAGACCTCAAACATTGAGATACAAAACAGGGGTCTTAAATCATTACTAGGTGTGAAATGCAACCAAACACCACTGTGTTATCTTAGAGCCCCACATGAATGTTTTACCACATAGTCTCTATATTCTGACTCTTACGACTGACAAAGTGGATGTGTTTCATGAAAGCTTACATTAAAATATAGCAATTAGCTGTTAAGGTGTCACAACATCTTTTTCTTTTCTTTTGTTTTTCTTGCAGAAATGGGATTGAAGTGTAAATTGAAAGTCTTTGTGTCACAGATCTTGGACAAGATGTTTGACCAAAAGATTTTGGCCATTAGAACAACACAATTTATTTAATTTTTTAATGAAAGAATAAGAAATAATGTTCAAAGCTAGGCAATACAATTATTAGGCTTGGAATTTTTCCTATGAGCACCACATTACCTTTGCTTTCAGTAAAACTATCAGAATCTTGTGGCAACTGAAACTATAAAAGAGAGCATGAGTTGCAACATACATAATGCTGCAAAATTCAAACAGTGTGTGGAGACAGAGCAGAGAAAAGGCATCTAGAGAGCTGCATTTCTCCAGAAGTCTCACTAGGATAAGCTGAACATAGAAGAAAAGTAGTTCTCAACCTTTGAGCCCCACATGTTTTGTAGTTTACCTTCCAAAATCCCTGACCAGGCTAGCTGGGACTTCTGGGAAATGAAATCCAAAACATCTGGAAGACCAAAGGTTGAAAACTACTGCCATAGAATATGAGAAAGAAATGAGGCTTCAACTACAAACTGGGAAGCAGATGTGGTGAACCTCAACCAGAGGACAGACACTCAGATGGCCTGTAATCCTACATTTGTGATCTAGCTTGTATTACATTGTGAAATGTGGCCTATGATTATTGCACACTTCTGTGAACTTTTAACGCTTCAGATGGATTATAATGTCTTTATTTTGATTACATCCATATTGCTCACTGTGATAAGACTGAGTTTCTAGTCATTTCCAAAAAAAGAAGAAGAAAAAGAAGTTTGGCTTAAATTCATTGGATCCAGGCATGCACTAAGTGGAAAATTTTAGACTGCAGTTCATATTCTGCATATGCAACACATGTTAGCAATTAATCAAACTCTAGTCACCTTTAATTAACAGCAATGCTAAGGTCGAAATATGGCAGAAACAGATGACAAAAGAATTGAGCGTATAGTATACTGAGAGAGGTAAAAACTGTTCCATGAATACTGAAACATTTCAGCTGTGCTGTGCGCTCTAAATAAATGTGAATATGTATGCAGTGATTAGCAAGATTCTTTTATGTTTATACAACTTCTGAAAACTTGTCTCACAGATTTATAGTGAGGATGAATGTGGGGAGTAATTAATATGGTGACAGGATCGAGTAAATTCATATATTTTGGTTTGAGAGAGAAGGGGCAAGGGAAGTAACATAATGACAGAACGGATAAAGGAACATTCCCAGTTCTCTCAGTCTTTCTTCATAGGGCTTGGTTTCCTGTCACCCGAGTCTTCCTCTGAACTTGTTCCAGTTTGGCAGCATCCTTCTTAAAGTATAGCATCCAGAACTGGAAACAGCACTTAGGATGGGGCTTAACCAGTGCCAAATAAAGGAGAACCAGCACTTCACAGACACTACTTCTGTTAATGCAGCCTAAAATAGCATGTTAGGCTGCATTAACAAGTAGTGTCTGTGAAGATGGCCAAAATATTGGAGCCTCAGGTTCTGGATCTGTCCTTCCAGTGAGCACTCAGTGTTGATTTCCTGTAGAATGGATAGGTTTGTTCTCCTTGCAGTCCGGGGGACTCTCAAGAGCCTCCTCCAGCACCACAGTTCAAAAGCATCAATTCTTCGGCGGTCAGCTTTCTTTATGGTCCAGCTCTCACTGGAAGAGAGGACTCCTTGGAAAAGATCTTGATATTAGGAAAGTGTGAAGGCAAGAGGAGAAGGGGATGACAAACGATGAGATGGTTGGACAGTGTCATCGAAGCAACCAACAGGAATTTGACAAAACTCCGGGAGGCAGTGGAAGATAGGAGGGCTTGGTGTGCTCTGGTCCATGGGGTCATGAAGAGTCAAACATGACTAAACAACTAAACGACAATGAAAATAGCATTTGTCTTTCTTTTCTTTTCTGCAGCCACACCACACTATTACCTTATATTCAGCTTTTGATCTACAATAATTCCAAAATTGTTCTCACTTTTATTACTGAGCCAAGGATCCCCCATCTCATAACTGTGCATTTGGGTTTTTCCCTAGAACTTTGCACTTATCCCTGTTAAATTTCTTTCTGTTGTTTTCAGACCAGTGCTAGAGACTATCAAGATCTTTTTGAATTTCTTTCCTCTTCTCCAGCTCTCCCCCTTCACTCAAGTTATTAATAAAAATGTTGAAGACCATGAGACCCACTTGTTATCTCCTCCCAGTTAGAGAAGGCGCTATTGATAAGTCGGCTATTTCTTACAAATACTGTAGCACCAGGATGTGGCACCTGCTGCATATTGTAATCTCCCTCTGGTATCAGCCAAAAGATCAAAGCCCACATCACCTTTGTGCCTTCCACCTCTTCTGAGTGAGTTAAATTCAGATTGTTCATATAACTATTGTATGTTGAGAAGATTGATAGTTGGATCCTTCAAAGTCCTGTTCCTCAAAACTGTGGAGATATTTAGTAAAATACTTATTTGCTTCTGCTTCCTTTCTCAATGGCAAAAAGTGGCTGTTAATTATAGGATACATGGGCTAAGATATTGGCACATTCTATTTTTTTTTTCTTTAGATGAGTACATGTGATCACAGTCTGTTTGGCTATCTAGGGATGTGTCTACACTATCCACTTATAGCTTTTCATTCTACCTTAGCTATCATGGCTACATTCAGTGAAATCCTCAGATCTGTAGCTTAGTGAGATACCTGGAATTAGGAGCTCCTTAGAAGAAACTTCTAAGTACTTCACCGGACTGCAATCTTCAGGATTCCTTAGGATGGATCTGTAAGAATTAAAGTGGTGTCATTCTGCTGTAAGTGTAGTTACACACCTAGGTCTCCTCCAACTCAGCTTCACAGGCTAACTGGAACATTCTGAGCCCAGGCCATGAGGAATTTCCTCATCTAGGATACTTGTTAAAGGAACATCACAATGCAATATACTGCATATTCATATGCTACTGTGAACTCATGACTTTATATAAAGCAGAAGTACCATAATCAAAACTTTGTGGTCTAAACTTAAACTCCCTTTCCTTCCCTTGTTAATGTAATCCAATATAAATAAATATACTCTGTTTGGAAACTTCGTAATATTGTTCATGTATTGGATATGAACACACTTGTACCTCTGACCTTCAATGCACTTTTTTTACAAAACACATAGTACTTTCTCACATGAATCATAGCACAGAGGGGTTTTTCCCCACTTATAAGCAGTGTAAGTGCTTTATGTAGCTACCCATTGGCTTTATGTACATTTCTTTTATGTTTCATGTATGCAGATGCAAGTAGATAAACTGCAACTTTTCCCAAGAAAACAAGTGAAAGCATTTCTCAGATATATTAAAGTTTTGTCAGTTATATCTGATTTCCCTTTCCCTTTCTTTTGTCAAGTTTTTTTGACAATATCAGAACATTCGTAGTGCAAATCTTGATAGCCAATGGATGGTTTTTCTGACTACAAAAATTTCACATTGTCTAGACGTGTCATACCTATCAGCCTAAATGGCAACTAGTTTCCCCTGTACAACATTTCACTGCAGCTTTCCCATCATAATCACCCCTCAAATTCCAATAAGCTGAAGCACTTGCTTGGGATAGATCATGTTTTGAGCCTAAAGCAATTCAAGTGCTTCACTTGTTCCCATGGAAGGGAGTAAAGGTCAACCACTTACTTCTAAGATGAAGCAAAGAGGTAGATTCAGCAATTTATATCAGAGGGTCAGTTTAGGGTATGTGCTAAAGTCAAAAAGTTTCCCTTGCACGTAGACAAATCTGCTGATTTCTTCCCCTTCAGTTGCCTTATAGAACTTTGTGGGAGTCATTTACAAATGGCTGAGGTATTAATATAAGCACTCTTCTTTTGCCTATATCCAGAAAGAAAAATGAGTGAGCAGATTTCTTATTTCAGGGATTGATAATGACTCCTGCATTTGGCTATAAGTAATGATTTGATTTTTTTCCAGAGGTTGAACGTTATGAAGAAACATGAGCACTACTGCAAAAAAAGGCCTATAACAATCAAATGAAAGTTCAAACAATGCAGTAAAACTCTTATGTCAGCGGAAACAAATATGCAGGCTTTAGAGCAAAATAACCTCAGTTTATTTGAAAGAAAAGAGTGTTCCGATTTTAGAAGGGGAAGGAATATGGAAAATAATCAAGACAGACACCAGCCCTTAGAAGGGTTAATTTTCATGAAAGTTTAGATATTGTACCAGACATTACATACACCGGATATTATTACTACTGCAATTCCTATGGGGAATGACATCCTAGAGAAAATAGATAATATTAGTCATCTTCCCTCTCATAACCAGACTCAAAGGCTTGCAAAAGTGCTGAAAAAGGAGGACCAATAAGAAAGCAGGTTCAGTGAAGAGTTCTGTGACCCTTTGATTCCTAATAGGAAATTTGGAGGGCAAAGAAAGCAAGACTGAGCAATGAATTAGAAGAAAAACTAGAACAGGTGGCATTATTGCACTGAGGCAAAGATGGGCAAAGTGTCCTTTTAAGGCTTTTTCTGATACTCCCAGTTCTCCCTCAGGTGCCTCTTTTTCTGGGGGGAAAAAAAGGTGAAACATAGTACCCAGAAGCTCCCTCAGCCGGCAATTCAGCTTTTAAACAGGTACTGTAACAGGTCTGTCCGCACTCCTTAACGACCCAAACATCATGTTTCAGAACTGGTTGGCGGTTAGGATTTTATATGTTACCTTTTTTAATGGCCAAAACAGCTCCCAGAGGGCCCCAGAACTGAGGGGGCCACATTCTGCCATTCACTGGGCAACTTTTATTTGACTCCCAGTTGTCTTTCCAGTGCCATTTCCAGAACCAGTGAGCCCCCCCGGAAGGGGGGGTTCTTTTCCTGATATCCTCTGAAATCAATCACTCTTCTGCTTTAGTTGATGACCCTTGCAATAGCGCAAGTAGTACATGTTATAGCAGAATCACCATACATTGTGAATATCTCATACACTGGCTTGTGCAAATGCTGCTTCACCCGTAATTGAAGTACTGGTGTACCACAGGGGCAGGCAAATTCAGTTGTTCTGAGGCACTACTTTTCTGCTGCACAAGTCTCTGGGAACTGCAGCAACCACCAGACATGGGAAGGGGCGCAGCCACAACATAAAGTAAGCTTTAATTCAGCTAGAGGTACACTTCTAGTTGTTAAACATTGTTTTGCTTTAAATACTGGTGGGGGCCTCTGTGACCTTTAAAAATGTGAGTTGTCTCCTCAGGGTTGCCAATGTGCATTTTTTTTCATGGGAAAGTGCTCTCTTGGGATAAAGACGGGGTACTGTGATGTGTAGAGTACACATTCAGGTCCAGGGGTACACTTGTCCACTTGTGCTGCAGAACCTCCATACATGTGCAACTACAGAAGACATATATTTGTAGAAAGAAAGGAACATATGTAACCCAATATTGTCAAAGGCTCTCTGGGGTTATAGGCAAGACTCCTCTGTTAACACATACAGGCTGCTTAGGCTTATGGTTTCTCTGGTGATCTCCCATCCAAGCACTCACCAGGCTTTAACCCTATTTAGTTTCTGAAATCAGATGAGAAAACATGTTCTCAGGGGAGTAAGGTGGTGAAATAAAAGCAATTTGCTTTTAGTATTTGTTGGCATAGCTGGAATGAAGGATGATAGAGGCTGTATGTGCCCATCAGTGTTCTTTTACCTAGAACACATTGCATAGTTCTGTATACAGACAATGACATTGAATGATAAGTACATGTAGCTTTCTGTTTTGTGAATCCATCTGCAATACTGCAGATTTCCAGGTGTATGGATATCTGCATTTCAACCTAGGCTGAAGAATCATCCCACCTTCAAGGACATTACCACATGAACCCTCCCTTAATGACTGGCATAGAGGAGGACAGAGATGGATTTGATCTGGCCAGGTGAATTCAGTCTTGAAATTAAGGCCTGGGTGAGAGATGCTAATTCTCATTTTCACTTATTTTGGAGGAAACAGTGGACATGTTCTTGTCAGAATTCAGACAGATAGATATCAATATCAATCATCTTTATGTGATCTGCCTGCTTATTAGAAGTGCTTGTCTCTCATCCTTTCTCTCAGAAAATGTAGGACGAAAGGTTCAGTGTAAAAATAGCTGTCCACTTGAACTAAAATCAGTTTTTCCCAAATGTTTTGATTTATTATTAGGACACCTTTCATTGTATTGCTGGGACACAAGCCTAACTGACATCTTTAAATGTTTTTGAAGTTTGAGTCACTAACTTTGCTCTTTAAAAGGCAGTTTAATACAAATTATTTGAGTAATCATTGGAGGAGTCAAAGGGACTCATGCACTATTTGGGATCCTCATATTCAATGAGGCAATAGGAGAGCCCACAGTATGCACAGATCTCATACTGTAAAGTAGGTTTAAACCAGTCCTCATACACCTTCTGTATGCATTGACAGCATTCCATGCAAAACTGACAGCTAGCATGACCAGCTAGTATTGTGTCCAGAATATCTCTTTCCTTTAAATGGAGTCTCTTTTATCCAGATAGGATGACTTCACATCCATTTCAGCCTCTAAATCAGACTTGAATCAGGAGACCACTCCATGGATGAAATCTCCAGCTGCTCTACTGGTAGTGCAGTTTTATTATTTTCACTTTGTAGATACAGAGGTGAGGAACTCATATTTATGTGAAGTAGTTGGTACATTTCAACAGAGTCTGTGGTGAATGACTGGGATCATGAGTGGTCTGCACTCACAGCCTTTGTGAGAAAGGGTTCAAGACCTACCAAGGTAAGGTGGTCTATTTCAAGTATCTGATTGCTCTTCAAACTCTTAAAGAAATTAAATGAGGTCTTTCAATTTTATTTATTTTATTTCTACACTAGCTTTCTCCCAGGATTAAGAGCTAAGTAGATGATTAAACATCACCTACTCAAAGTATACATACCATGCTTTGATAGACATTAAGCAGGTTCCTTCAGATGGATTTTGATAGTTATGGTTTTAGCTGCTGATGCTGTAAGAAGTATTCTGAATACAAACAAGCGCCATACACTATGAAGAAAAATAAATGTTTTCAGGTCCTTAAAATAATTGTTACTATTTTAAATTATATGTCCTTGAGTCAAAGCACCTCTAGGCTTAATGAATCAATCAAAGAAATATCACATTTATTTATTTATTTATTTATTTACATTTGGGGAGAGGGAAATTTGGAAGAGGGCTTCTATTCCCGTGACTTAAAAAAAAACCTGACATTGACTTGACAGGATCAGGTGATGAGTTTGTAGCTACAGGCACAGCATTGTGGCAAATCTGAAAAATATATCCTTAGGGAAGCGATGTAGTAGTCCTAACCAGGGTTAAAGCAAAGAAACCGTCTTATTGAGCAGAGATGTGCCTTGAGAAGTGGTGAGTGCTCCATCACTGGAGGCATTCAAGAGAAATTTAGACAACCACCTGGCAGATATCTTTGATTTGTATTCCTGAATTGAGCAGGGGGTTGGACTTGATGGCTGTATAGGCCCCTTCCAACTTCATTATTTTATTTTCCTAATGTATTGAGGCCCAAGTGGCTGAAGTTAAGCAGTTGAAGGAGGCTAGCAGCAAGCAAGCAAGAAAGATGCAGGCAGAAGTAGAATCAAAACAGCATTATGACTTCAGCTGGTCTAGGCTAATGTAAACTGTAACTACAGGCAGCTAGCACGAGATTCCTTAGACCAGTGATAACAATATGCTTCCTAGTGGGCAAATTATATTTCTTGGGGATGTGATTCATTAGTTCCAAACCATTTTTAGACCAAATAAAAATATGGCAACACATCCTTTATGGTTCTTGAAAACTACAAAAGCCACATAATGAAGTGACTAGGATTCACACATCTCTCATTCCCTGTTGCTGCTGAATGTGCATTTTAATTCAGAAATATTTGAATTTGACATATTCGTTAATATTTAAGAACATAACCAGAATCGAAAGGAAAACAGTTCAGATAAAATATATACATATGCTGAACACCCATCTCAACAGATTAAACATTAGCCAAGGCTTCTTAAGCCATTATCAAATATATTATGTTGTTATCTACTGTTATTTTCCTTTCCAGCTAACCAGACCCACCTTTTCAGAACAAGGCTCAAAGGTAAAGTCTGTCATTCTCTACATTACATATTTGTTGTTGTTGTTTCCTTTAATCATTTTTGCTGTTTATAGAACCAAGCTTCAAAAGAACTGAATACCAAACAGGGGTCTTGAATCATTTCTAGGTGAAAAATGTAACCAAACACGACTGTCCCTTTATCTTAAGAGCTTTGCATGAATGTTCTACCATGTAGTCTCTGCATTCTGAATTTTATGTCTGATGAAGTGGATACGTTCCATGAAAGCTTACACTAAAATATAGCAGTTAGTCATAATGTCTTTTGTTGTTGTTGTGTTTTGCTTGTTTGTTTTGTTTTGTGCTTCCTGATGAAATGCTTCCACAGACTAGCACAGTTACTAGTTCAAAAACTTCAATCCTGTTGTTTCCCATGGAAGTTCCTCCCATGTAAACATGGTTATTCTTAAACATCATAGCCACAGCTAGTCTTTAATACAATAGTGTGTTGCTTTTTCTTTTATGAAGATAAAGCTCTTCCAGTTTTTCTCATCTTTAACAAAAATTGTGCCTTGACAAATCAAGACAACCCCTCAAAAATATATGAATGAATAAATAAATAAACATCAACTGCCCTGAGTTTTTCACTCCCGCATGAGATCAAAAGGAACAGCATTTTCTTCATCAGAAACATTATGTGCACAAAGATTTTCTTTAAAAGTGCAAAATGTAAAGGTTTTTGTTCAAGAACCACTTCTGCAATTTTTTTCACACACAAAAAGAATCTGAAAATAAACAATTCACAAAAACTCGTGTTCTGTTAGACAATTGAGGGGGGGACTTTTTAATCTCCCCTGCAAGGATGAAATAAGTGAAAATTTGGTCACAATGACCAGATAGGCGGGGTATAAATGGAATAAATAAATAAATAAAATTTGCATTCCTACATTTAGAGATAAAAATATGGGTGGGGCTTTTCTTACATTGCCTTAGCAAACTAGATAAAATTCCATTACCCAATGTCCCTTTTGGTCATACATGTCCTTTGACACAGAAACAACATTTTAGCTAAGAATCCATTTATCAAAATAAAGATAGACTTTACATATTCCCTAAAACAGAAGAATTAAGTTCCACCCAGCTAGAAATTTGGTTTTCTTTGTAATTCTTTTCGTTCCACATGAACAGTCTATTGTGACTAGCTCTACAAATAGTTGGGGCCGTTTGGGTTATAGAATAGGATTTCTGCATACATCCTCTCAATACCTTTGTGGGCAACCACTACAGTAAGGAAAAAATGAGGGCATACCTCTCCAAGTGAGGACATTCTTCAAATTCTAAGATCCATTGCTCTATCAGAACCAATTTTGTCTACAGAAACAAACTGAAATGAAAGTTCTCAGAAACAATTATGAATGTGTTATGAAAGCAGACTCTTATAAATAAGATCTCTACTGGAAAAGTTCCATGTTGCGGAAACCAACAACACTGTTTTCATTTGCTGGTTCTGGCTAATTCTTTTTTAATGTATGACTTTTATATTATACAGCCTCTGGTAGTAAGTGAAATATAATTCTAATTAATTTTTCCTACGGCTGTATACAAATCAATAACTGTACGCATCCCAAAGGAAAAAGCGTGCAACATGGTCCTCCAGGTTCCTAATGAATGCAAATAAGTTGACCTTTTTCTGACAAGTATGAATATTGTTTCACAAATTTACTACTAAAATTGCTGTAATCAGCAATTCATACTGCAAATATGGAGCCAATAATAGTTCTAAATAGCTGTTCATTATAGCAAAGCAAAATGTAAATTTCCACTAAACTATTTCAAACTTTAAGAAGGAGAGCAACCAAGTGTTAGACCTTCTGTCTGGATTTTTTCAGAATTTTGTATGGAATATTTTATATGCACAATTTTAGTTCATTTGCATTTGGTGACATTCCCACCCCCGCCATTATCAGTGAGGTAAATTAACCACTTATGTGATTGTAGTTATGACTGGATGAAGGCTAGTATTCTGTAATATTTATTAGTGCACAAGAATGTAATAAAACAACAGGGAAAGGAATTTGAATATGATTGCACTTCGAGTTGTATCAAGATTCTTAATTTTTTGTAGTGTTTTACCAATGTTCACAAGTGCACAGTGTAGCCAGATATTAATTAGTACAGACAAGATTAGCGGGTGAAGACATAAATGAATTGAAAGAACTGAAAGCTGCCTTAGTGATGCCCTGCGTCCTGGCCATTGCAACAATGTTAGAGTTTAACATCCGGACCACGAATCCCCTGTACCATGAAAAGTTAAAGCACACTTCAGATTAAAGATAAGTGTGAGATGAATTAATTTGATTGAACAATAATTGATGGGAAAGATAGTTTCATGTCTTATTTTCCTTCTCCCATCCTTACTTCTGTTTTTGCTCATTGAGTGTGAAGGCAAAATGAATTTCTCCTGAAGACCAGAAAATAGATGTAGGTGGTTAGAATCAGAATGCGAACATCCCATGAAGGTGGTCGTTGTGGTAGCAAGTTGGTCTAAATGAGTTCAACTAATGAATTTTCAACATGCATTCAACAAATAAAACTACTGTATTTCAGTTTTGAACATTGATAGCAAGGAATTAGTCTCCCCATTCCTAATGTTTGACAATAAAGAATTAATTTTCAAAGTTACAATTTCAAGCTTTGATCCAAACTTGCTTTTCCATAAACTGAAAGCATTTCTCTGTTCATGAAAGTTGGTGGTTCCTGCTGGAAGTAAAAGGGAGTTCACCCACATCCTTTGCAATACCTTGGGGGCACAGAAAGCTACAGTGACAGAAAATCACCTCTTGAGCCTTTCCATCAAGGGCAGCATTACATCAGTGGAAATATGCTCACAAGAAACTTGAATCCATCCTAGTTGTTTTCCATGGCTATTTGAAAGTCAATTGGTGTAATGGCTAGAGCATTCAGATGCTTCTTTAGCCTGCAACCATGATGGGTAGATCTGGAGGAGCCTGCATTTCTCCACCTAACTCACACTAATAACATATTGTTAATTCTGACTCACAGTTGCTTAGAGTTTCAGGCAGGGTTTTTTTAATAGCACCCCATGGAGAAACTGAGGGCTCTCCCATCCAAGTACTAACCTCACTCAAGCCTGCTGAGCTAAAGAAATCAGATCAATTCAGTGTGTGTTGGGAGACATGGTATTCCAAGGATACAGTGAAGTCTTTTGATTATGTTCTGAGATGCTTGGCAAAAGGGTGGCATACCATGTGGTTACATAAATCAATGGGAGTTATGTCATCAATTTGGATAGAAGCAGATCATGCTGTAATTGTCCTGATTTCAATAAGCAACATTAAGTAACCAGCATGTTATTTAAAATGGTTCTAACTATTTAACAGACAATTTTCTGCATACAGTTAGTCCGGGAGACGTTTGGAATGATGTAGGAAAGATTTGATTGAATCCAGCAGGTATTACTCCATATTCCGTGGAGAAACTCTTCTAATATACAATAATACATAAACAATACTGGAGGGAAATGTCACCATAAGGTATATTGTACATATTATCATAGAATCATAGAAATGTGAAGTTCAAAGGGGCCTACAAGGCCATCAAGTTCAACCCCCTGCTCAATGCAGAGATACAATCAAAGCATATCTGCCAGGTGATTATCTCAGTTTTTCTTGAATGCCTGCAGTGCTGGAGTACTCACCAACTCCCAAGGTAACTGGTTCCACTGTCGTACTGCTCTAACAGTTAAAATGTTTTTCCTGGTATTCAACCAAAATCTGGCTTCCTTTAACTTGAGCCCATTGTTACGTGTCCTGCACTCTGTGATGATCGAGAACAGATCCTGTCCCACCTCTATAAGACATCCTTTCAAATATTTGAAAAGTGCTATCATGTCACCCCTCAGTCTTTTCTCAAAGCTAAACATGCCCAGTTCTTTCAGCCTTTCCTCATAAGGCTTGGTTTCCAGCCCCCTGATCATCCTTGTCACCCTCCTCTGAATTTGTTCCAGTCTGTTAGCATCTTTCTTGAAGTGTGTGTGGTGTCCAGAACTGGACACAATACTCAAGGTGAGGCCTAATTATCTTAATTGAAATATTCTTGGAACAATATGCCCATAGTTTGAAATGAGATAGAGTTATGGTCTCATGGCCCAGATCCCCAGAATAGTTATAACATCTTTAAAGTGAAATATATAAGAAATCCTAATGTCCCATCAATATGATTCTTGCATCAAATACATGATTTACAATTACAGATCATGGGCACGATCCAGTCCAAGCTCAGCACTCTGTTGCTTTTTTACAGGAGACCAGGATTTCCTCTGAGAACAATGTGACTTAAATTTATTTAACTTTGGCTGATAACATATTCTAAACAGCATGATGTAGAAGATAAATTGTAAGATGGTACTAATATGGTTCTGCTTCTAAAAAGCATTGTATTGAAGCAAGAGAATAAAGCCATGTAGATTTTTTTTTATCTGCAAAAAAGAAGAAGAAGAAATACTTTTATTCTCTATGTAAGTTGCTGTCCATAGAATCTCCTCCCCCAAATTGTACACTTCTGATTACAGGTCCCATCAGCATGAGCCATGCTGCCCAGGGCTTATGAGAGCTGCAGTACACAACCTTGGAATGCTAGGTAGGAAAAGCAGCTATATAGAAAGATCAAGTTTCTCAAGTTTCACCTCGATAGATTGGTTTGTACTAGTGAAAGATACTGGATCAATGAAAACAAAAGAGAAATTTGACTAATGCCTACTGTTCATATGACACATATGGTCTTCTTAACTGAGCGAAACAATCTTTACTTGATGACATCTCAAAAGATATCTCAACTCTCTAATACTTGCAATTCTTTCATGTTCTGAATGAATCCCTACTACATCTCACTCAATATTGATCTTTAAGCCATGTCTCCCAATCCTTTTCCCTGTGTGGTCACTGAACAGTATAAAAGTTCAATAGGAAGATCAGCTGCTCATCCACTTCTTGCTAAAGCAATTTGTATTATGGATTTACTTTAGCAGTCTACAGTGGCAGTTGCTGTTTTTACTATTTAAATGCTTTGATTATCTGACCTTGCTTACTTTATCTTTTTAAGCGCTGTGCATGGGCTTTAAAAGTTGATCAATAACAGGGGATTCCTCCAACACATTATGCAGAAATCAATCCCGTTTTGGACTATTTGTATTTTACTCTTACAAGTCCATTTGTCTATGTTAATTTTGTGTTTCCCTTTTTCCTCTTTAAGTAATTTGGGCCTCTCTTTGCAAATATACATTCCAGGATCCCAAGAGAACACAGTGATTATTACATGTGCAAAATGTATCAATGGAAAAAGTTGTTCGCAAAAATTTTAGAATAATTTCCTCCAGAGGATTTCAAGATGAGACAAGTTGGGCATTTGGCTAGCATGACACACCTCCAAGGATTTTTGGTACCATAGGATGTTGCACTGAATGACTCAGAAAATCCCTCCAATTTATGTTGCACCTGGTAATGCATGTTTATTCATAATACGTACTATTTTAAAAACATAAAATTTAGGAAAAGTACATATTTAAGGGTGTGAAGTGTTTTTTAAAAAATAGTTTTCAAATAATAATAAATGCTGCATTGTCCTACAGCTGAATTTACGCAGGGCCAAAATAAATGTTACATTACTAGTGAAATGGCTGGCTATTATTATAAAGTAAATAGGTGCCATGGTGATCAGGATCATGGCACAAAGAGAGAAAAGTTTAATCCTTCGCACTTCAGAAAATCCCACTTTAGATTCCTCATCCCAACAGATACTAGAGCAAAGATGGAGCCGGCCTGTTCTCCAGTGGGAGGGAGTTCCAAAGTCTGGGAACAGCAACAGAGAGGGCTCTCTCCTGTGTCCCCATCAGAGACACACCTGTGAAGGTGGTGGGACTGAGAGAAAGGCCTCTCCTGATGATCTTAACACCCGAGCTGGTTCATAATGGGAGATACAGTCTTTGAGATAGCTTGGACCCAGGCCATGTAGAGCTTCTTAAGTTAAAACCAGCAGTTTAAATTGTGCCTGGAAACTGATTGGCAGCCAGTAGAGTTGCTGTAACAGGGGGGTTGTGTGATCCCTGTAATCAGCCCCAGTCAGCCATTGAAGTTTCCTGTCACTTTCCATCAGCAGCTCCACACAATGATACACAGTAATCCAGCCAGGAAGTAATTAGGGTGTGTGTCACAATAGCCAGATCAGATCTCTCAAGAAATGGACATAGCTGGCACACTGGTTTTAATTGTGCAGATGCACTCCTGGCTACTGCTGAGACCTGGACATCCAGGCTCAGGGATGAACCCAAGAGCATCCACAAGCTGTGCACCTGTTTTTACAATGGGATTGCCATCCCATCCAGTACCAACGGCATCCTTCTTTCTTGATCTGCCTTTCAACTGACCAGGAGCACATCTGTCTTATCTGGATTAAATTTCCATTTATTCACCCTCATCCAGTCCATTACTGATACCAAACACTGACGTAGAGCTGAAGCAGCTTCCTTGGATTTGGCTGGCAAGGAGAGGTAGAGTTGGGTGTCGGCCACATACTCCGGAGTAAAAGCATACAGTTCAGAGATAAGATCCCTTGTAATCTGAGGCAATTCATATAAATGCAAAGGTAGATGTAGATCTAATCACATAGACATAAAATAGTAACAAACAAAAAAACCTGAATATTCTGCCAACTGTCTTAGTACTTCTGAAACACAGAGTTCTGAAAATATAACTAGACTACCTGGTTATAAATTGAAAACCTGGAATTTTGGTTTAGCTATTATATGCCTCAAAACTTCAAAATGATTGTTCCAGAATTCCAGTAGCTATACTGAAATCCACCATGCTTTTAACAATCTAGTACATTTTGACCCTAGAATATTACATTTGTATTGCTGTCACTAATATGAAGTGTTCTTTCAAAAATCTGTATTCTTGGGTTATTTGAAGTGATCTGTGTCAGAGTACAGAGTACATTGTTGCCTAATGCCCTGACAAATATGACAAAATGGACGAGGTGACCTGGCATGTCTGTCTACAACTGGTTAGGAAAAGACAGAAAGGTCACCTTGACCAAACTGTTTTTGCAGCAGGCAAGACCTAACGTCACAGATTGGCTCGTCAACGAGCACTACTCACTCTGCCCAATGGCAAAGCTGGTCCTACTGGCAATGTTTCAAACTCTTGAATGTTCCGTAAAATCCTTTCTTTCTAGAAAATGCAAAGCTTGCAGCTTTTAAATCTTTTAAAGCTGATCAGCCATCGTAATTAAACTCAGCCTTCAGGAGCAGAGTCAGTACCACTTCGGTATCAGTCACAGGGGATAAACAAGACATGCCCATGTCTATTATGCTTCCTTGCTAGTCAGATTTCTGCATTAGTCTGTTATTAATTGTGTAATTTATTTATTCTTATTATCTTTATGCTGTTATTTAAAATTCCAAGTTTTAGCGAAAATAGAAAGGAAAGCATTGGCTACATATTGGGTTAGCTGAAAGGCACTCTCAGCCAAAAATACTGTGCATTATGTAATGTAAACTGAGGTAGCCATATGATGCAATGCTCATAGGGAGTTCCCATTTTAAGCAAAATATAATGGGGGCAAATGCTAAAGTGAAGTTTTGCTGAGAGAAATTTAAGATGCAAATTAACATGCACGTGGTTTTAGGAAATATAGTGGTGGCGCTGCGGGCTAAACTGAACAAGCCTGTGCTGCAGGGTCAGAAGACCAAGCAGTCGTAAGATCGAACCCATGTGACGGAGTGAGCACCCATTGCTTGTCCCAGCTCCTGCCAACCTAGTGGTTCGAAAGCATGCAAATACTAATAGATAAATAGGGACCACCACAGTGGGAATGTAACAGTGTTCCGTGTCTAAGTTGCACTGGCCATGTGACCATGGAAGATTGTCTTCAGATAAAACGCTGGCTCTATGGCTTGGAAACGGGGATGAGCACCGTCCCCTAGGTTAGAACACGACTGGACAAAAATTGTCAAGGGGAACCTTTACCTTTACCTTAGTTTATTTAATGACTGAATTAATTAAGTGAACTCCACTCCAAAGGGCTCATGTTATTTGATAACTGTATCAGCATCATATAACCCTATTGACTAAGTCATCTGAAACTAATTTCATCTGCATTTGCATCTAGAAATGCCTCAAATGCCCTTGCAGGAATTCACTCAGCATTCAACTGAACCATCCCACAGACTTGATTATCCCAGAACATATAAATCAGTAAATCATGGACATAGGCATAATGGCTGAAATCCTCCTGCTTAGTATACTACGCCATACTAAAGAAGGCCCACTGAATCAATGGAGATTTGGTAAGTTAACTTCTCCATAAGTTCCATTGTTTCAAATAGGCCTACTCCAGTCGCAGCATACTATACTAAAGTAAGTTGCAATGAGAGTAGGCTCATTTGAATCAATGGAGGTTACAGAGAAATTGAATCACTAAGTCTTCACTGATTCAGTGAGCTTCCTCTAGTGAGACTTACTATACTAAGCAACAGGATTTCAGCCAATGTATTGTACAAAATATCTGTCTGTGTCATCAAATTTGCATCGCACATGGAAATGAAAACAGACATCTAAACTTTCCATAGGTGTTGAAAATTTGAGAAAATTATACAGGATATTTGGGCACAAAACAATTCCATTCTAACTGGATATTTTAAAAACCCTATTACTTAACTCTTAAGAACTGGTGCCCAAATCTTCCCCCTCTTCCCACCCGATCCTGTCTTTCTTTTGGTGTGGAGTCATTCAGGTTGTAAGCCTGGTGGTAAGGCCTGTCTTGTTTTTATCAATCATATACTGTATAAGCCACTGGAAGAGTGAAGCTGGAACGCAGCAGAAACATGCTTTCAATAAATACATGATAAATAAAAGGGTATCAAAATATATATATCAGGAGAATCATATTTCATGAACATATATAATGTTCATTGATGTAAGGATGAAAAAATATTGTAAGAGTACATAATGCTCATTGTACCTGTGAAAACAATAAAAACTTGCTGCTCACTGATTCAATAAAAGGATGATGGATTGTAGTATATCCACAGGAGCAAGATTCTGTCTTGTCATAATAGTTCCAATGTTAGACCAAAACTCTGCTTTCATCAGAATCTGGCAGCTGCTTTTCTACAACATATAATATATTGTTTCTGTTGGTTCCTAAAAGGAAATAAAGGATAATTTGTCTTTCTCCAAAAAAAATCTGTAAAAAGGGCAATGCCATCAAAAAGAGGAGAGAACTTGTATTTAGCACACAGAATCGTTTACAAAAACCGGTACACACAACACTAAGAAATGTTTTGTTTTTCTTTTGAGTTCAGTTTGTTGAAACCTAAACAAGAAGTTGTTATGGCACTTCAGAGAATCTGGCATACAAAAACCTGTTAAAAATAGCTGCTAGGTATCCAAAGCAGTTTTCCCTAAAGCCTGTGTTTTAGATTTTCAATGTCTCTTTTAATGAAATGAATTAAAATAAAAGGTTATGAAGCACAAAGCCAAATTCCAGTGGGGACGTTCACTTCAATGCTAAACATTTGGTTCTCAGGTAATGTCTTAAACAAATGGCAGCAATCGTCAGGTTAAAAACTAAAATAAATTGGTTAGTTGCATAAAAATTTCATGTCTTGAGTATCATGCTTCCCTTATCTGATAGGCTCTTGAAATACACAGAATGGGAAATAAATACAGGACTTGCTGAACCAACCAGTACACACTATTCCATGGCCAGTCCTGGAAAAGACAAGTCCCTACTATTTTTCTCCAGTGGGTAAATGTTAAGAGAGAAGAATCCAACTTTCATGATGCAGCAGCACAAAGCTGGGAAGTGAAAATTATGTTGCAGCAGAGCCTTGAAAATATGACTGTAAAAGTTAATCAATAAAATGTCTATTCCTGTCTATTCACTTGGGGCCCCAGCTGCATAGCTTCACACAATCGATACTACAAATTATTACGATTTCCAGGTTCCCACTGGACATTCTGAACAAATCTTTCAAGTGTAACAGGCTTACAAAGTGGGGTTGTTGCAGCCGGGGTCCCCCCCCCTTCAAACTTTACATGCAGCTTGTCTAGAATAAGTGGTAATAAAATCCTGAAGCCTGTGGATTTTGCACAGCTGTTAAATATTTTTTTATCTTCCTTATTCTTGCCCCCTTTTCATATTTTCTTCATTTCTGCCTTAACAAATAAGATAAAATGCTGCTAGGACTCATTTTAAGTGCTCTCAGTATGGTAGCTCCGGAAGAGATGATTTGGTACTATTGGTTTATGCACAAGTACAAACATGCCACACCATTTGTACTAGATTTTTGAACAGGCAGAGAAGATATTCTCTTCCACATGTTCTCTGTGACTTCTGTATTTTTCCAAACACCTCCATCCCACTCCCTGTCTGCTAGCGGTGATTGCCATATGGCAAGACAAATTCTTAGTGTGGGTTAGTGTCAGTACAAAAATTACTTAAGATATTGTAACTTGAGGGTCAAAAAGCTGATGCTGCACATCCTCCCAGGACACTATGTTGAGATACACAAATTTGGATGTAACTTTTGTCATTCCATGTTCTAGGTACATGTCATCAGAACAGGAAATTCCTTAAGGGCTGAACAACATTTTACTGTCTCACAGAATGAGCTTTTCACTCCTCCCATAGCTTGCAAATTAAGTTCCTTTGTTTTGTAATTGACTGTCAGGAGGGATACAAAGACATTGTTCATATATAATATGAACAAAATTATATAAAATATAATATAATTTTGCTATATGAGGATCCTATTCCTATAGCAAACTGTTCCTCCTTAGTAGGTATGAACACACCCTATTATTTCCAGGCCATGTCAGTTTCAGATGTTTGTTCAAACCCATTTTGCCATCGATCTCTGACAAAAGTAGTAGGAGGGATGCAATGACCAATACCCAAATTTTTGCATTTTATCCTAAAATATGCATTTCATAGAATAATAGAACAATGAATAGGCATATAAGGCTAGCAAGTCCTTTCCCCTGCTTAAAGATAATTTTCTATTCTTTTTATCCTGGAATCAGTATTCTTATAACCTTTTTCATTTGAGAAGCTTTATTGCAACGTTGTGTTGCCATGTGAGGACTAAAAGGCAACCAGATTCCAACCTGGGCATTAGTGCAGATAGGGTAAATCAGGCTGGTTTGCTTTAAATAGCATACAGCCCCTTAAACAACCTCACCCTCTAGCATCCAATACAGCAGTGAAGGTGACATTACCACACCTGTTATAGGTGTGCAGAAATTTGGGGTAGCAAATATTTTATTTATTTATTTACAATATTTTTACCAGTGGCTTCTGGGCAGCGTACAACAATATTAAAACTTAAAAACATTTAAAACATTTTAAAAGACAATATAAAATATCATATATTAAAACAATTCTTAAAACATTAATATTAATAAGTCCTGCTGCTCATGTGGCCAGCTAGGGAATACTGTTTAATTCAAATGCTGGCTAAACAGAAAGGTCTTTGCCTGGTGCCGAAAAGCCAAGAGTGTTGGAGCCAGGCGGATCTCTCTAGGGAGGGCATTCCAAAGTTGGAGGGCAACAGCCGAGAAGGCCCTATTTCGACATGCCATCCCCCTCACCTCTTTCAGGGATGGCACCTTCAGAAGGGCCTCCTGGCCTGATCCTAGAGGACAGGCAGGCTCATATGGAAGAAGGCGGTCCTTTAGAGGGAAGCATGTGCAGTACTCATGCCCAGATGCTACAGACAATAGGCTTCTCATGTGGCTAAAGCTATTGCGTTGTGAGATGATGGTTCAATTCAAATGCTGTATCCATAGTGTCTTTTTCACACCAGGTGAGGGCATTTACCAAAAAAAAAAAAAAAAAAAAAAGCCTTTTCTATCTTGGATATTCTGAGTCCTTTTAAAGATCTGTTACTGATTTTATTCTCCTTCACTGATTTTATTCTACACTTTATTTTGGTTTTCATGTTGCATTTTTATATTTTATGGTTTCAATTTTTATTTTAACTTGTAAACCACCCGGAGACATTTTGTTATTGGGTGGAGTGTACATGAATATATACATATTTCAAAGCAGACTGCAAGTAACACTTCTGGTTTGTGTGGGCAGCAAAAAACATTTTAAATCCATCCACTACATGGATCACAATGGCTTGTACTTGCCTTATGGGGAGTCTGTGCGCCAACAGCACACATTTTGGGCAGCTGCAGACATGGATCCTAAAACTCCATGTTTGGGAAGAACAATCTGGTGAACAGATTTCACATAGATGGAGATGTTCTCATGCACAAGTGTTTCCAGCAGTATCTAAATATTGTCCATAATGCCTGAAACAGTTTTATGAATGATCATGTCAGGAAACATATTCTGTCATTCAGAACAGTGTATAGATGGGGAAGGTCCCACAGTGGGGTATGTCTGCAGTTGAAACTGTCAACTTCAAGAGAATGAGCTTATCAAGGTCTGCCCAGATGGGAAGGCTGATAATTGTGTTCCTTTGGTTACATTGCCACTGCAGATTTTCCCTGTCAATGTATTTACAACAGAGTTTCAAAGGGTGAAAGTAAGACTGGACCATATGTCTCCACTCCCTTCCAGGCTTCTAAGTAGCTTGTACAGCATTGTGGTGAAATCTCAGACTGTTCCACCAGAGTAGCCACCATTCTGAAAACAAGATGAAAACACCAAACAACAATTTCCTTACCACACAATCACTTGGAAAATCAGCCACAACTGATATCCACACCACTCAGCCATGTGGAGGAGTCTGCCATACCTCAGCCTTTAACCAGAAATCTGTGGATGTGTGAGAGAAGTATCTGTAATATCTGATAGCACAGTTGTAAAAGCCAGCTTACCGACTGGTTCTCTGAACCTCTTAGTAAGTCGCTACTTGGTAAATTTTTCTTTAAGCATATTTTTTTGTGTCAAGGGGGAAAGAATGCTCCATCCAGCATGACTTCTTTGGATGATAACTCCTAGGTCAAGATTCTATTGGATCATGATGAATCTTAGAAGAGGTGACATCTTTCCTCCCCACACACACCCTGTGTGCTTACAACAGAACACTCTTGTCTTTTCCCTCACATTCCAGCCCTTGGGAGGACTTGAAATTCTACTTTGGAAGGCTTCTCAGCTTTCTCGAGAAGGTATTGAGAATGCATAGGGCTTGTTTGCAGAGGAGAGATTTGTCACATCCAAGGTCTTCTAATGGGCTTCTTCCAGTAGTATAAGGACACAGAAGGACCTGGACCTAAAGTTCCCCAGCATGCAACATGATTCTGCCCTCAAAAAGTTTTTTTTTCAAATGTTGCCACCAACGTAGGTGCTTCCAAATGCTAATAATTAAGTCTGAAACAAGAAATCACTGCATTAGAAACACACATACAGTTTGAAATTGACAAAAGCTTAAAAAAACCCTCTACCCCACCTCTTACTTCACCAAAGGATCAGATAATTAAGACTGAACATTTTCCTCATTAGGGTTCAGTTTAATATCTTTCAGCTTTGCATAAAAGGACTATAAATATCTAGAGTTCTTAAATGGCTGAAAGTCAGTTGTATCCCTTACATCATTAATGCTAAACTGGATTTTTATTTCATTGGCAGTTTATGAAAACATTCTCCCCTTTCTCTGAGAAATATAGGTGGTCTTAATAAAAGCCACTGTTTCATACAGGAAGTGATCTCAGAACTCCTATATTACGATGAAACTGAATTCTCTAGACAGAAAGGCACGATGGGGCTATCTGACTTGGTAGAATTTTTTCTGCCATTTGTTCCAGTCTATGAAGAACTCACAAGTTAATATTGCTCCCATTTAGTGAATATGAGGCTTTTGTTATAGACTGACCTGTTTCATCAGGTTCAAAGATAACTTTGATGTCCATTCATACTGTGGTATTTTAAAATGATAATTTAAAACACCATCATATGAGTGTCCCTCATAGAAGATGCACTGATATAAATTCAACCTGTAGAAAGAACTTTAAAATCCTAAATAGCTTGAGACCTGGCTACCTTAAGGACTGCTATATGCATTTCTCCCCCACATGCCCCATTCATCATTTGGCCCATCACTCCACCTCTCTTGAGCTGTGAAGGCATTAGGAACAGAGCCTTTTTTAATAGCAGCACCTATCTTTGGTGAAATTCATCAAATTGCAACATCACTGCTGCTCATTAAAAAAACAGCTTGGAAATATTACTTGTTAGACTATAACTCGAAGAATCCTCCAATGAGCATGGTCAGTCCTGAAGCTATAATACAAAAATCAACTTCTTCAAGTTTTGGTAAAAAATGGTCATTCAAAACATAACCATTAAATATATGTGTTAGCCATCCCAGTTCCCTCTGCTGTTCCCAGTACTGTTTTTTTGTTTTGTTTTATTCTTTTAATAGTATGTATGTGGGTAGAGGGTAGAGGAGTGTTTTTGCACACCTTTAGTAGGTGTGGCTGGGATGGACCGTTCTTGGCTGGGGTGACTGTCAATCTACCCAGCATTAATCAATCATTCCTTCCCTGCCTATGAATTCAAAGAGAGAGACACCTCTGCTAAGAGCTTTTCCCCTCTCTGGGGTCTGTTGGATGTAGTTAGTCTGTTAAGGCCTGTTGCTGAAGGTCAGGTCAGTCATGTTTGTCCATTTTGATGTACATTTGTTCAACTGTAAGTAATTGAAACATTTTATTCTTTTTCCTAATAATGTCTCAGAGTGAATTATTGAGACAGTAAGTACTTGTTAATGAGAAAAAGGGGTGAATTACTCTGGGAACTTGAAGCTAATTTTACTCTGCGAATTACTGAACTTCTCCTGCACAGTTAGAAGAACTGAACCAGACATTCAAGACTCTGCAACAGTGTATGGGGATGTTGATTTCTTTTCTTTCTTCCTTTTTTTTGAATGAGAAGTGTGATACTTTTTTAAAAAATGTAATAATATGTTGTTGCTATTTGAGTCAGCTGCCTAAAGTTTTGAGAAATGAGGCAGAAAGGATTTTTTTTAAGTAAATAAGTAAGTAAGAGACAAAGAAGACAACTAATGTATGTTGCAATGTGGCCTCGAGGAACCACAATTTCAGCGGCCATAGTGCCAGTCACCTATTATATAAGCAAGGTTATTATTGCCTTATCCACCCTCACTAGCCTTCTTAGGAATTTTCTGTTAAGACTACCTCCTTTCATGTACTTTCCTCTCCAAATGTTCCATTCATCATTTAAGCCATTATTCCAGCTCTGTTGACCCAGGAGGTTCCTCAGAGCTGAGCTTTTTCTGTATTGGTACTTACCTCAGGGAATATTTTGCGGGGTGAAATCCATGCAACTCAGCACTTTGCAGGTGATAAAAATCAGAATTTGGAAAAGTTGCTACAACTCCTAGAATGCCCCAACCATAGGCCGTCCTACTCTGTTGACCATAGGCCACCCTACTCTGCTCTTTATATTTTGGGGCAATATTGCCAAAGCAGAGATATTTTATATTTTACGTATATACCTGCATATGGCAGTGAATGGAAAATCATTTACTGGAGCCATAAGAGATCGTGCCTCCAACACCTGCATTGTTTTACACAATAGTTTGAAAATGATTTTTGTGAGCTGACTTCACCGTGTCATGATGAGAGATGTGATCAGTTTGGGAGGAATAATCACAACGAGCCCGCCACTTGCTTTAGCTTAATAAATTTCTTTCGGATTAAGCCATCACGGAACCTTAGAATTTTTGGTGTTCACACTCACTTTTTGATACTACAAAACAGCCTGAGAAAGCTTCAAAAATTGAATGCACAAGGTAGCAAAATACAGCAACAAGAAGGTACTGTTCACATTATTTACATGATGTAAAAGAGACAGAGGCATTTAGCCAGGTTTGAACGCCTTTTATAAAAGTCACTAGAAAACTGAACAATGAATCATAAACTTTTGGGTGGGGGGAAATCTCTTTGAAAGTTTTAACATTTTCTCAAAGAAAAAAAGGAGGAGTAGAGCAGGATTAATACTTGGGTTCATATTAGCAATTTCATATGTTACTTGTTACTCTGACTAGAAGCTGAAACTCTCAAGTTTGCTTTAATTTGGAAACATCTTGCTTTGAGGCAGCTTCTTGAACCAAAAAGACAGACAATAAGAGCCATATGTAACCTTCAGACCCCAAAAAAGAGAGGAAGATGAGAATGCCGCTAGCAGATAGATGCTAAGGAACGCTATTTTGCCCTCAGCATCACATTTTTATATTTTCTGTTTTGGCTAAGACGGAGGTAGGGAAAAACATTTTTTAAAATGCTGCTTGATGCAATTTGGATGAGGGGTGGAGGGGAGAGAAGCTATTTTAAATCTGAGTTTGTCAACTATGTATTACTTGATCTAATCAATAAATTAGTCAAAAGACATTTACATAACACAGTACCTGAGCGAATCTTGCAGCACAGAACTAAAATAATTATTACTAACTTCTGGCTAGCCTTTACCCCTTGCTGAAACATCAAAACAAACAGTAACTCACTTGTAATCACTTATTTCTTCATGAGAATCTATAATGTGCTCTCTCTCTCTCTCTCTTGCTCGCTCGCTCGCTCTCAGTGGCTTCAGCTCTGTCTGTGACTTTCTACTGGTCTGTCCAAACGGGTTTGCTCTTTGCTCACTTAGCTGTTCTCCACTTGCTTTCAAGCTGGATTCCATTAGAAGTTTTTTTTTATCCTGTCTGTCAAACTCTTGGCCTGAAAGATAATAGAAGCCTTGCAGTTTGGAAAGGAATACAGTGACATGCTTGTTTCATTTTACATTCAGCGTGAAGTCTTATCTGTCTGAACCTACAAAGTTTGTATTTTACATATTTTGAAAAACAATTCAGTCTGCCTCCAGGTATTAAACATGAAACCACTAAAGATAATTTGCGTGCCACATAACCAATTTTAAAGGTATTTTAATAGTTTATCAGCAGCCAGATGCTCCTAGATTCTACAGTTATCCAAACATGCATTAGGACATCCTAGAATTTCTTGAGAGTGTGTGGAATTGTTTAGGATTAATTGACTCTCCTTCTCCAAAGAGATTCATGCCTACATTTGACATCTTGAGCACAATTAGGCTATAAACAAAACAAAACAAAACAAAACCTTCAGCATCACTAATTTTTCTCATTGTGTAGATAGAGCACCCCGTAGTATAAACAAAATCTGCTCCAAGGTCATCCAATAGATGGCACTCTTTCATTAGACCAAAGAATCTAGGGCAGTGTGTTTCAAGCTTCCTCAGGAAAACAGGCAATTTAAGACAAAGACATTTTTCCTTTGTTCTTTTGTTGACCACATGCTACAAAATATACATATATAGGTGTTCATTTAAATATTTGTCCTTTACCACAGATATAGCTGGGTACTTTAAAAGAAAAAAGAAAAAGCTTTTGGTAAATATGCAGCCCCAGACATAGAAAGGTTTATTCAGTAATGTCACCCATGTTTAATGAGGTACAGAATTAAATTTCAGAATAAATATGTATCACTGAATGGAGTTTATTTGTAAAACTGAAACCTGTTAGTAAAGGTTGTGTACACAACTGAAACTTTTAAAAGGGGGAACAGGGAGCTGGAGCAACTTACTGGGAAAATATCAATGTCAAAATTAAGAAGGTCACATATTCAGATATGACAAAGCTCCTCAAACACCTTCCATTTAATAATCCTGGTTTACGTTGGAAGAATGATGTGTAAATTAGGCTTCAATTAATTTGGAGCAAAGGGACTGAAGCCTTAAAAAACCAATATTGTCATAACAAAAATCGGCATGCTAGTCTTTGCAAATAGCCTACATTTATCTTATGTATTTGAAATCAATCTTAGTTGCCCTGATGATCTGAATCCAAATGAAAGTATTTAATTAACAATTAAGCACATTTGGAACATGCAGAAACCACAACCATTGTTCTCAACCTGAGCGGCCAGTTACTGCAATGCTAAAAATAGTTTTCAATTGAAACAGTCTTATTTGAATAAGCATCTCTCTAAACCTGTATATATTTAGAGTGGGAAGTACTAAAAGGGGGGGGGGAGAGAAAAAGAGAAAACAGTTCTAATGAATATGCTTCTATTTTTGTTTCACAAATATATAGTCTGCAAAACAAGATTACCAAGAAGTGTTAGCCAGAACTATTTCATAAAATGATAGAATGCAATGCACACAGATTATTTTAGGGCATCAAAAATAGAAATAAATCAGCAGGTAAATAACTCTATTTATAGAATGAACAGCATCACTATATCCTTCAGTAAGTTGAAGCAATTTGTTGCTTCATTTTGTAGGATTGATCTTGGCATTAAAAATATTCTACGGAATAAAAGGCCATGAATGCAGTTGTTACTTCCTGAATTTAGAATAGCTTGGTTTAAGATGTGTATGTGCATGCAAGATATAACCTTTCCAATAAGAATTAGGAATAAACCCCCACAATAATACTGATCTTCACACCTTGCAGGAACAGGCAACTAAAACACATTCAAAGCTTCTCAGACATAGTTTATAGACACACGAAAGCTGTCTACTGATTAGTTTTCTCAGAATGAAACTAATTTAAGCTATTGCTTCTCCCCTGACCCCACAGATCAAACCTGTGGATGTAAATATAAAGGTATGTGTGTTTTCTAAGGGACTTGCCCTTTCAAGTTGATAGTCCGTTTGTGTTTCCCAATTCACCTAAGAATCTACTGTACTTCACAATACGCTGGTTGAAAAGGGTTAAATTATTTTAAGTTTACCTATGCCTTGGACTTGAGCCTCGGCTGATCCCAAGCCAGAGGCACTAGCAGCTGCATGCTTTATTTACAATCCCTTTGTCAGACTTACAACTGCCTCAGGCTATAACATAGTGTACCTAATGTTCAAACTGGCAGGTAATCTTATGTCAAACATACTTCTTTGATTTAAAGTGATCAATAGATTCTTGTAAAGAGGTAATTTCTCTGATGTTTCCACCTTGCCTTTCTTACAGGTGATTCACACAAAAGCCTGCTTATATGATGTACAAACAATAAACAGAAAGCTATAATCATGTTTTTTCAGATGTTTCCGGTGCACAACGATTTTGGATCAATACCCTGTGTAATACAATTATCTGCAATGATCTGGTTGTATTGAAAAAGAATTTGCAGCAAACCTCTTGGGGGTTTTATCCAGAAACATGTGTCTGGCCAAGTTGTGAATAGTGGAAGAGAAAATTAAGGGTTTGACACAAGCTGTCCATTACCTTCCAAATGACTTCATTAACATTTTATTTGGTAAAAATCATCTCTTTCCAAACTTTACAATGGGTGGATCCATAATATTAAAGGATGATAATCAGGCTGGGTCCCTTTGCTGTTGGCTACATCTGACAAAACACCTTCTAATACATGAAACTGAACACCAGGGCTTAGAGGTACTAGGGCAAAACTGCCAAAAGAAAATGGTTGGCTGTCCGGCTGAAGCGTTTCTTTGAATGCCTGACAAATAAGATGTGAAATTTTGTTTGTGTGTTCTTGAGTGTGTGTGTGTGTGTGCATGTGTGCACAGAAGGAATTACAGCTGGCCCCAATGCATGTGAGAATAGCTCTTTGTCTTCAAGATATTCAAGGAGATTCAAACAGTTCTGTTTAAGCAATAAGATTTCTATCTAGACAACTGAGTGTGTACTTTTATTCCCACCGCACAGGCTAAATATTATGCATACATAAAGATCTTCAATATGTATGTTTCTGCTGTCCATTCAATTCACAGTTTCAGCAAGCAGTAAGTGTGCAAAGCTCTCTAAGGCAAAAATTGTCCTTTACCCTTATTTTATTTTGTTTTCCTATTCAGTGGCAAGCAAAAACAAAGGAAAACAAACCTGTTCATTTCTGTTTCTGTTTTCGCCAACTCTACATTTACCTCAAAACTGGACAGCAGCCCTTTTGTGTTCATTTGATTACAGCAATCTTTTGCCTATAGAATTGATATTTCTACTCTATTACAGTGTGCCAAATTCACAGAGCAATCATATTACTATGTTCGTGTGTGATTAAATCCCCCTGCACTGCTCCCTGCACATCATCCAGCTCTTGATTTACCTGCTGAATCTCAGTTCTAAACATGATGGCTTTCTCCCTTCCTCATTTCTTTCTTTCCTATCTGCCCTGGCTACTTGGCTTTCAGCTTCTTGACCATACTGTCAAAGTGCTTCACCTCAGCCACTCTTGCTTTGATATTTTCCATTGCCTGCAGGACAGCCAGCTGTCTCAGAAGGGCGTCTCTTTTGCGTATTCCCTGTGAAGACAAAAAGCATTCCAAGAGTACCTTTTATAAGGAACTTGGGTTTTGTGGGGGGGGGGGATTGCATCTTGCTTTTTCAAGCTGTATGATAAAAGAGATTACATGCCTTCCCATTTTATGAAAAAGATTATGTCCTCCTGTGTTTTCAAGCATGGAAAAAAGTTCCCCACGCTTTGCATTGTTAAACCTGTGGAGAAAAATATTATGATATCATATTTATTATACTAATTCTTTAATAGTTTAAAATAAAATGCTCTGATTGTTATAAGAAAAATCATGTGAAACAAATATACAATTGTTTGATCTAAATGTGTGGGAGAGGTATCTTTCCCCCCTCCCTTGTTATTTTTTTTAAAAGCATTGATGAATAAAATGAAAGATTAAGTTTGGATCCAAAAAGAAGGACTCTGATTCAGCTGGTATGAAGGTAATCAAACACATAAAAACCCCAAGGCCAAAACAGATTGAATGCTATAATTCTGTTTTCTGAAAAGTGCAAACACTGATATCAAAATTATTATTAAAAATTAGCATAACATTATTTAAAGGAAAGTTTTGGTATTGTTATGCTAATGATTATTACAATGATATTTTAAATATCAATATTCCAATTACAAAATGTATGTTCAACTTGTTTCCAGTTTAGATGTGAATATTCAGTTACAATTGGATAAGTTGTTCTGAAAGATGCAGAAGTTCAGCCAAGAAGTTTAACTTTCATATCACCCAGAACTGGATATTCACGAGCATCTGTGCTTCGTTGGCTTAGTGCCACACCTTGATTCTCTATCATGCTCCATCATGCTTCTTTTAATCTGAATATTTAGTACTCTTTCATGTCTTAATTACAGCAAATTGCACACAGTTGGCACCATTTCTTGAAATTAATCCCAGAGTACTTTGTTTCTGTCAAGCAGAGTCAAAGCCTTGGAGAATAATAGTAAATGTTATTGCAGATCTAAATTTAAATGACTGTCTATGTATTTAACTTAAGCCTTTAATTATTCGTGCTGTACTGTTTTTGGTTCAAATGTTAAACATTCTTCATTGAGAATGTAAAATTGCTTTAGACAGCTTAAAACCTGCAGATATGTTTGGCTGTGATGTTAACATGACAATAATTATTTGTATTAACATATTTTTTCAGGTGTGTAAAACGTTGACAGTACATAATATCCTGTCATGATTTCATTTCATTTTTCATCATCAGTGATTTTTTTAAAAGATTTAAAATAAATAGGTGAAATGTTATTTTTAGAGGATTTGGTTCTTTCTGTTTAATTTTTTAAAAGTCCTTATATAAGGAATGGCAAAACTTTAAATCATATTACCTTATCCAGCATATTCCTCTAAAATAGTTGGAGCACTGGTGCAGAAAATATAGGTTTTATCACTGTAGCTTTGGGATTCTGCCTTTTCAGTCACTATGTGAATAGCCACTTTCACAAAAACAGAAATGTACAGCAAACCTGCAAAAAAAGAACAAAACAAGAAGTACCACTTGCTTGGCATATTAAAATCTCTCTCTTTTTTTGCAATAGATTCCAGAGACCTCAACATAGGGATGTTTTCCACCATAATGCAAATACCTCTGAAAAATAATGTTTTTTTCTCTCTCTCCTTCCCATGCACATTAAACATACAGCTTTTGCATGACTATAGTAAAAAATAAAAATATCTCCAGGCCTTTGTATGTTTTTATGGAGGAGATAATGCCTCCAGGTTGGTCTCTGATATTGAGCACAAGTCACAGCTAAAATGGGAATTGTACTTTCTAAAATCTCTGCAGACATTTATACCACGGCTGTGTTCATTTTATTTCATATCAACATGCCTTCTGGAGGAAGGAGGGGATAAAATTGCTATCACAAATGCAAACATATCTGGAGTTTTGAGACAAACACTGAAGAAATGTGTACTTACAAAATTTGTGATAAAATGGTAAAGGTTTTTCCCGCTTCCTTTCCTTTAGAAAATCTATCTCCCTCCCTCCCCACCCCAGCCCTCCCCACCCCACCCACCTCTCTCTCTCTCTCTCTCTCTCTCTCCCTCTCCCTCTCCCTCCCTCCCTCCCTCCCCATATATATATGGAATGAAATGGTGCACATCCCAGCTTCTCACACTGCCTTTTGCAATGTGATTTTTAAAGAAGATAGCTGTTTTGCTCATTTTTCTCCTCACAAGAGCATACCTGATCTTTCTGACTACAAAGTTTCCTGGCATCTGCAAGGTCCCTTTCAAGCTGTGTTATCTGCTGTTCTAGCTGAGCAAGTATCATTTTGTGTTTCTGACGGAAAGCTATTACATTCAGATGTAGCAGCTGCAAAGGGTTTCCCTAGATTTTCAATCTCAAGAACAGGTTTCTTGTAGTTATGAGGTATATTAGCAGTTTCAGGGTTTTGTTCCCGTAGGTTCTGTTTTGCAGTCTTACACTTTGGAAACATGATATGCCTTTTGTTATTTTCCCCCAGCAACTTTTTTTTTTTTAAAAAAATAATTATTTATTTTTCTATAAATTGTAGTAGGTGATACCTTCTTCATTTAGCTGTTTACATAAGAATATCCATGACATTAACATCTGTAAATGTGAACAAATGAACAATATTCTGATACACAGTTTTCCAAAAAAGCACAGATATTTCCAGAGTTGATCTGTCTGCAACTTTAATTTTTGAAGCAGAATGCTTTGCCTACTGGACAGGAAAAGAGCTCTGGAAAACCTGCCTATATTTTAAGGGACTGCCCGGCAAAAATAATAATAATAAATAAATAAAAAAGAAAGAAAGAATGAAAGCATAAGGGTGAAACAGATGTGATGCACTGGACCTTTGATCAGATTTTCAAAAATTATTCTCCAACCCCCACTCCCCAAACTTTGAAGTAGTCTCAAGGAGATGACAGCTCTAATTTTGATTGGATTGATAGCACTAGAGAAGAAACTTTAAACATTTTCGCCTGCCTTATTTGCCCAGTCTAACTACACGTGCACACACACTAACACACAAACCTACACATTCCAATGACCCTCTTTTACAGTGATCATTTACATACCACTAAAAATGAGGAATAAAACTTTGGAACAATCTCCCTCCGGAGATTCGTGCGGCCCCTACGTTGGGCATCTTTAAAACCCAATTGAAAACATGGTTGTTCATTCAGGCCTTCCCTCCAGCCAACTCTTGATTTTTTTTTCTTACTTTTCCCTATCCTTTATTTCATTGTAGCTGTTATTGAATTGTCATGTACTTACCTGTGTTTTATTGTCTGATTTTGTATTGGAAGCCACCTAGAGTGGTCTGGTAGTCCAGATGGGCGGGGTATAAATCAATCAATCAATCAATCAATCAAACAAACAAACAAACAAACAAACAAACAAACAAACAAGTAAGTAAGTAAGTAAATAAATATGCTACTTTATATGACCAGGTGTAAAATTTGATTGATTGATTGATTGATTGATTGATTGATTGATTGATTGATTGATTGATTGATTGATTGATTTTAATATATCTCACCTTAATGAGGAAGGCTGTGACCAAGTGACTTGAATGTTGAGCCTGCTGTCAAGGTGCTAACTGTGGTTAGGTTACTTCAGCATTTCCGATCTCCTTCCTACTGGTTCTTTATTTTTAAATCATATTTAGACTGGATAGGCTCTGACACCCTGGTAGCCTTTCAAATGGATTACTGTTTTCTCTACCAGGGGACATGTGTAGGGCAATCACATGTCCTCTTGTAGAGAAAACAGGAATCCATATGAAAGGCTGTCAGAGTGTCAGAGGACAACCACCTTACACATATGCATGTATGTGCACATGTTCACACACAAACACACACATTTCTATTGGAGCCAGAGTGGAAAAAAGAACAGAAATCACCACAGAATTATCAACTATATCTCCCTTGGATACTCTAGAGCAGTCATTTTCAGCGGGGGCTACATGGCCCCTTGGGGGGACCTGTAAGATTTGAAGAGAGCCACAGATTGGAAACAATTCTTCACACACCACCTTACAAGGTTTGCTGTGCAATTTATACAGTTGGCTTATATTTCTTTCATATTGTGTTTATGGCTGTGGCCAAAAAATGTTGAGAATGGCTGTTCTAGAGCAGTGGTTTCCAACTTGAGGTTTCAATTTGCAATTCCTTTTTTAATGACCTCTAAATTCAGAGACTCTTTTTTTCACAAGAGTCCTGCACAGCTATCTTCCACCACTCCTCTCCTCCACTAGGTTATAGAACACCACATGCAGTGATCAAATTAGATGGTATTAATTCTGGTCTTAATAGTGTCATGGGCTTTGGTGTGGTGAGACTGTTTATGGCTTCACCTCAAAATTCTGTAAGCCAGCTCCGCTCTATCTGAGAACCTTATTGCTTGTTCTGCTGGCTGCCGCCCCTGACCTTTGTCCCCAGACCTTACTCCAGTGGCAGCAGCGGGAGGGCTCAGGCCTTCAAAAAATTTTTAATTTGAAAATGGGAGCAAGAAGAGAGCGGGAGCCTCACCTCCTGCTCCTTGCTGTATCCACAGGGAAAGGGATTGCCTGAAGAGGAACACTTTTGCTATGCCTGGGAATTCCCCATTCAGTTGGGTGCCAGGAAAAATCAGGGCCCCTAATGGCACTGGGAGACCTCACATGAGATGGATGGTATAAAAAATGCAACACATAAATTAATAACTAATAAATAATATGTGGCAGACTGCCTCCTCTTCAGTCTTTGCTTCTTCTGGTGGAACCAGTGGCAGGAATGGGATGGGGATGGGACTCTCACCCTGCTCATGCTTTCAGATCAACTCATTTCTGAACACCTAAGTCTATGCACTGTCACAAGCATCGTAAGAGCAGGTGGAGATGGAATTCTGTACAAATCCTGTGATGCCATTGATGCTTCTAACAGAGCCATTATTTTCTCTTTCTAAAGTGGTCAGGATCGCCATGTCTCTGCTCTGACTATGAAGTTGTTGGAGATTGAAAATAAAATGGCATACTCTGGCTATGTGCCCTTGGTGCTCACTACCATTCAGGCCTGACAGTTTCATTGTGTTTGGGTGAGAAGTGATTAGCTGATTACAGGATGAGTTAGCTTACGGGATTTTCCCTTGCTTGGTGACACTTTGTGAATGGGAATGGGTAGAGATGGGCATGAACCGTGGCTTGGGGTGTTTGGCCCAGTTCAGTCTCCTTCACCTCCTTGGGCAATCACCCACTCCGATGAGGAGGTGGGCAGGGAAGCCCAGGCTCCTGCTGGAGAGTGGAGGATCATCCAAGGAGGTGGGGGAGAGAAGCATGCTCCTCCTGGTGAGTGGGAAATTGTTCAGAGGAGTTTGGGGGAAGGAAACATGTGGCATCCACAGAACACCTATGCAGGTGCTGTACCAAAATGGGACAAACCCCCTGAACTGCAGTTCGTGTCCACCTCTAGTAGTGAGCACAAGAAGATGTCCTATAGAGTACAGTGGTGCCCCACATAGCGAGGTTAATCCGTTCCAGATTAACCGTCGCTATGGGGAAACATCACTAAACGGGACGCAAAATGCCATTGGAATGCATTAAACTTAGTTTAATGCGTTCTAATGGCTTCTGTAATCACCGTTTAGCGAAGTTTCCCCCATCCGGCAGCCATTTTCACGCCCTCGGTAAGCGAGGGCAGGGTGCGAAAACGCTGCATGTTGCCATTTTGGGTTGCGCGGTGGCCATTTTGGAGCCGCCGATCAGGTGATTTCCCGACATCGCAATGCGAGTTTTGCCCATTGGGGCTGCTGGTATGCCTTCGCATTAGCGATCCCAAAAAAGGGATTGATATGCGAATTTGTCATTGTACGGTGCGCTCGTTATGCGAGGCACCAATGTATATTGACCCTTGCCATTAATGTCAATGTTCAGGCTGCCCTTTGGCATGGAAAGCTTGGCATCCTTTTTCCTGCTGGGAGAGCAGGTACAATGTTGTGTAGCAATACTGAGCCATTTTCTGGCTTTTTGAATCATGGATACAAAAGCACAATATCCCACATTCATAAACTGGAGTCTTTTTGAAGAATGTAATATCTACTGAGATGCCTGAAACCACCTCCACACCCCAGTGATCTCGGTGGAAATAAATTTAACAGAAAGAGGGGGAGAGAGAGATACTCATGAAGAGAATGAGAGTGTGTGTGTGAGAGAGAATAATGATTGTCTTTTTATTTATTTCTTCAGGTTTTGCAATACAAAAAAGTTGATCCGGTGATAAATGTTACTAACAGCAGTGCTCTTTCACAGCAAAAAGCAAAACAAACTACAGAAAGAGGAGGGGGTGTTCTTACTTGGTGTGTAAAGATTAATGGATTTTCTGCCCTCTGACAAGGTTTGTTAACAAGCCAAAGACATGCGTATGGGGAAGACTTCAAGACACTGTAAATAAAAAGATCAATGTGGAAATCAAGTCCTTTCCAAAGATGTTAAGTTCTCTCTAAGGGCATTCTGTAAGGGCCACCAACACAGTTAATACCAGAACTTTTTTATGGCTGGCTCTTTCAAATTTCCCTTTACAACCCACTTCATATCATGAAGTGTGAATCTTGTTTCAGTCACAACATACTTCGAGTAAGGTGCTCATGTCCTTAGTATTCCTCAGGTAAACTTTTGATGACCACAGACATTTTCCCTCTTTATTTTCTTTCTTTTACTGAAAGCACATTTCTTTTCCTTGTGTATGCCCCTGTGCTACGTACGTAGACTGTCTGTTTGTTCATTTGTTTGTCAAAAGTATTTATTCCACGTCAGCCTTAGGGGGACTCCCCAAGAAATTCACTATTATTTCCTTGCGTTTCTCTTTGCACATGTGTAGGCTATGTGTGTGAATTATGGGGGGATTACTGGAGAGTAAGTGTCCCGACCAGTACACCCACTCAGAAACAGAACCAGTGTTGTAGCAAGTTGCTTCACAGCACAGGAACATTAAAAAAAAATTTCTTACACTGTCACCCAGGTAGTGGGTGGCATCTTCTGGCTCTAGTCAAATCTGCAGAGGCTCCCTAAACAATCTGTGAAGCTTCTCTCTTTAGCCCTAACCCTCCTCCATCTCCTGAAACTAGCAAGAATGCAGAACTGAGCATTCCAACTGTTTATATGCTATTTCTATGAATGAGGGCACATAGTAGACATTATAGCACACAGCAACCCAACTCTGCTATCAGAAAACTTGTATTTATGTGGCTTTAACATTAAAGCTTACTAAATACAAAAGAGCTCTTCCGTATATAACAATAGGACAATTAAGTCAAAACATAAAGCCAGTACATAATCAAATGGGTAGCCAGAGTGGATAAATATGCACAAATCATTCTCTGTGTCCTTTTTTGTTTGGTTGTATCTATGAAAATTATTTTGATGAACGTCACATGGGGTTTTGTATGTGTGCGTGGGCGTGAGCATTTAGCATGTAAAATGAATAAAACTCACTATTTTTTTTCTGTTCACTTCCACTGAAAATGTCCCGTTCTAAGATAAGAAAGGAATAAAAAAGAAAACCATGACCTCATCATTTGGGATGGAGGGAGGACAAGAAGATAAATAAATGGGGCCCAGTCTCCACAAACACTTGAAGAGATAACATGAGATATATGGAAGATGTTGTTCCATCTCCTCTCGTGTAACACCTCTTGTCTGTTCATTCTTCTTTTTCTCATGTCTCTCCTGTGGCTATGCCAACTTCAGAGGCAGCAGGTCTACACAATGATGTTGTGCTACACCCAAACCAGTCTGCCAGGTTCTTCGGAAAAAAAGTTCTTCTTTTTTCTGCATTTCTTTTCCCACTTACTTTGTCTTGAATGATCAGCTGTGACAATCTGTACTCTTTTTTAATGTAACAAGTATTCTAGCTTTCTGCACTTTACATATTTTATAATTTTTTGGTTTTTATTCATTCATCTCAGTACTTATTTCTTAGTTACCCTCTTTGTAAAAAAATTGTCTTAGAACTCAGCAATGTATCCGTGTTGCAAGGCTATCTTTTTTGTAGTAGCATATATGAATGTTTCATCCTAAGGAAAAGAATCAAAAATATATAGCACTAAACAAAACATATTCTCAAAACAATTTTTAATTGCATCTTCATAAAGAATCTGCTCCAGGCTTTCTCTATTCTTTTATTGTATAGCTGTGATCCTACTTTTCATTCAATCACATTCCAAGGTACTGTACTTATATTTGTCCTTCCACTCCATGTTTTTACATTCAGCCTTTAGCTACATTTCTTGGGCTGCTTGTTTTTTGGTTACTATGAATTTGATTTTCTTCAGATTCATTTTTAGACTTTGTTCATTACTGATATCATTGACCTGACTGAAGAAATTCTAGAGTTAAACTTGTCAGCCAATAAAACTGCATTTTCAGCAAGCATATCAGATGTTATTGATAATTTCTTCATTGACAGGGATGGCAGGATTTGATTCAGCAAGTGCATCTCTAAATATGTTCTCGGAGTACAAATTGAAAAGATGTGGTGACTAGTTATCTTCCTTATATTCCTGTTTGTATCTCTGTGTCATCCTGTGACAACTTCCACAGCAGTTTTTTTGTTGCTGGTATAGATTGCCAATGAGATTAAATATACGTATCTTGTTTCAAGTCATTTGTTTATGAACAACTCTGCCAGCTTCCAAGGCTAGGCTTTGTCAAAGGTTTTCCTACAATCAACAAAGAAAGCACACGTATCTGTATTCTTGTCACAGCATTTCTCCCCAATGATGTGTAGGCAAAATACTCCTTTCCTGGTTAAAAAGCGTCCTCTGAATCCAAATCTTTTCCTGCATATTTACATAGGAAACACATCTTGGCAGTGGGAATGTTCTGTCATGCTCTGTGGTGTGCATCAAGATGTCACTATTTGCCCTTTCATCCAGATGGTCTCCAAATGATTAACTCCTCCCATGTCTACTAATTGGGGGATAACTGCTCTCCAAAAAACCTCAAGAACTGTCCTGCAAACAAAATTTATTTCACATCCATACATTCTCATATGTTTTCTTACACTCATGCAGAATCACATGCAGAAACCTCAGAAGGAAGCAGCCCATTCTGCAATACCTCTGACACGCATTCAGACACACAGAGAGGCTCATGTGAGCTGAAAAGCTGATGCTGTCAAACTCTGGGTTAGGAGAGGGCCACACTTTCTCTGCAGTTGGAGGTCTTATTAGATCTGGCCTACATAGCTTCTGTGATCCAAGGTTTCTGTTCGCATGGCATATAACCTGAGGGCCCTTCTGGGTAAAGACAGCCTGGGTGAAGTCCTTCTTGCTCTGATAACATCCTCTTTGGATTACCATGATGTGTTGCATGTGGATAAAGCCAACTAAACAACAAATGGGTTTGCATTTATCCCTGTTTACATTATTCTTTGGCAAGCCCTGGAAGACCTTCCTGTGGGGCTATCTGCTTGCACAGTAGTTAAAAGAAAAAGAAGTGGAGTCCCTCACTTAATCAACAAATAAAAATAAAGAGAGCTTTGGGAAAGTTAGTTTTTGGAAGATAGCTTCTAAAAAAACCCTAGTTGCCATAGCTACTGTTGGAGTTTTTGCAACCTCGTGTGCCGCCTTTAGCAAGTTTGGCTGGGAGGGATTTTTCTATGCTGGGGTGACTGTCAATCTGTCCAGCATAGCCAACCAACTGTTCCTTCCCTACCTCTAATTTCAAAGAGAGTCCCACCCCTATGCTCTTTCCGTCTTTCTCTCTCTATTAGTCTGTTGACAATAGTCATGTTTGTCAGTAATTTGTTTGATCTATTCAATTGTAAATAATGAAATGTGTTTTTTTTATTTATGTCTCAGAGTGAGACTGTAAGTGCCAGTTAATGAGAAAAGGGGTGGCCTACTCTGGCGCTGCAGGTTAAACCTCAGAAGCCTCTGTTCTGCAAGGGCAGAAGACCAGCAGTCATAAGATCGAATCCACGTGACAGTGAGCTACCGTCGTTTGTCCCAGCTCCTGCCAACCTAGCAGTTTGAAAGCATGTAAATGTGAGTAGATAAACAGGTACCACCATGGTGGGAAGGTAACAGTGTTCCATGTCTAGTCACACCAGCCACGTGACCATGGAAACTATCTTCAGACAAACGCTGGCTCTACAGTTTGGAAACGGAGATGAGCACCGCACCCTAGAGTTGGACACGACTGGCCTAAATGTCAAGGGGAACCGTTACCTTTACCTTACTCTGGGGAATTTGAAGCTATTCTGCTCTGTGAATCCTTACACTTCTGCTGTGTAACAAGAGGAATTGAACCAGACATCTGGAACTCTGCAACAACTACTGGCACTAAAGTCTCCTGCCTACCTCCTCCAAATCCTTTCTCAGTCTTGGAAGCTTATGTAGATCATGAATGGACTGTATCCTTTTAATTTTCCAAGAGACTACAAACCTTCTGTTCTCTGAGTACTATGCTGCCAAGAGACACTTAAAACCAATTGTCTAAGCTCTGTATGCCTTCTCACATGTACAGATGAAGTGACATTTCTTGTTTTTTTCAGGATGAGTCTCAGGGTTTCTTTTATTTCAATGTACCACTCTGATTCCCCAATAAAAGAAAAGTTATCACCATGAGCCAGGCTTTTTACTATACACTGAGCACAAAAGACCCATCTCAAACAATTTTTCATGGCTTCCAGTCAAATAGCAACATTAATTAAAACAAGAGACTGCAAATTGTAGGGAGAACTAAAGAGGGGACAAGGTCATTATAACTCTTTCTTTCCCTTAGTGGCAACTTCACTTCTCCTCTTAACGGCAAGAAACTCAGGCCACTTGGGCACTTGTTTACCTCCCCAGAAACAAACAGAAAAGGAGCCTGTTTTACCTTTGATCATTCTGCTTTCACATTTCGTTCCCCCTCCCCGTCTCTCCACAGGATTCTTTCCTGTTTTTCTTGATAACAATCACAAAATCCACCCATTCTTCTCAAGCCAAACCAGACATGACACAGCAAGTCTATAGACAGTATTTTTCATGGGTATCTGAAATATTAACTGCAGCTGCAGGTAGGCCCAGGTCAAATTTGGATTCTGAACTGGGAGACAGGAGGTGTTGCGTGTTCCCTCACCTCTGCATTATTTTTCACACTGAAAATGTTGCCCATGCCTCTGGAGTTCCTCTCTGCCCTTCAAGGGGAAATTTATCAGTTACTATATAGTCAGAGTCCGGGCAAAGTTTGGAGAATAGTAACTTTCCTAAGTTCCAGGTTTCACTCTGTGGCTCACATACCAATTGCTGAAGAATTGTTCAGCATTAGACTAGACATAATAATGTCTCGGTGGCAAAAACAGCTTCCCTTTTATTCACCAGAGGCAACAGAGAATTCATTGCCGTCAAAGGCAACCTTCTCAAGCTCTCATCACTGTTGCAGCTTCCCATTGGTGGAGAAAAGATTGGCAAGTTTCATACTCCTTGATCCTATCTTTATACTCAATTTCAGAGGAATAGGGCTTCTGTACCAGAATGGGTGTGAGCTGCCAGTGAAAATGAATGTAGCATGAAATGAATGGTGGTAGAGTTGCACTCACAACCTGCTTGTCCATTTCCAAGTGGCAACTCACCAGTCGCTGTATGAACAGAATGGAGGACCAGTCAGGTCTTTCATCCGATCCAATATTACCCTTCTTCTGTGCTTATGTACCAAAACTCCTCTTATGTTAAGATACTCATGGTAGGAGGCAAAGAATGCAATGAAACATTTGTCTGGAATTTGAGAATGTTTTGTTTCATTTATTTTATTTTAAACAGAGATATTCCACTTCAGTTCTGTTGTCTGGAGGGAGAAAATAAAGCACATGCACCAGCCAGTTAAAACATGACTCCACAAAACATAGGAGCTGCACAAAAAAAGGGAGCTGCATAAAATCAAAATGCCTTGAAACCTCACAGTCTCATTAACTGGTGAATCGAATAATAAACAATCACTTCTAGATTTAAAGTGTTAGGCTAAAAGAAATTTCAGATATTAGCAACCATAATGCACACACACACACACATATCTATAGTACTCGGAATCCTACTACCCTGTTTCCCAGAAAATAAGCCCTAACCTGAAAATAAGCCCTAGTACAATTTTTCAGGATGCTCATAATATACCGTATTTTTTGCTCCATAAGACACACTTTCCCCCCCCAAAAAAGGTGGGGGGGGAGTCTGTGCGTTTTATGGAGCGAAGGTGGCGATTTCGCTCCCTCTGTCCCCCGGGGGATGGGGGGAGCCTCCCAAGGGTCGGAGTCTGCCTTCCAGGACCCTTTGGAGGCTCCCCCCGCCCCACCCCACCCCCACAGGCCCAGGGGGGGCGAAATCGCCACCTTCTGGGACTCTTTTGAGGCTTGGGAAGCTTCAGAAGAGTCCCTGAAAGTGGCGATTTCACTCCCTCTGGCCCCCTGGGGGGAAGGGGGAGCCTCCCAAAGGTCCTGGAACACACCCTAGAACCCTTTGGAGGCTCCCCCCACCCCCCATGGGGCCAGAGGGGGCTAGGGTATGTTCCATAAGACGGACCTCTCCATAAGGCTCACCAAATTTTTAGGAGAAGAAAACAGATAATTTTTTCCCTGTTTTGTTCTCCTAAAAATTTGGTGTGTCTTATGGAGAGGTGCATCTTATGGAGCGAAAAATATGGGTAAGGCCTACCCAAAAAATAAGTCCTAGTTGAGTGAAACCCCACTCTCCACCATTGTGCAGCAACCAGAAGATGATGACATGACTGTATTTGAATAAATGTAGATGGTGGTACATGGGGCGAGGAACATCCCCTGAAAATAACCCCTAATGTGTTTTTTGGAGGAAAAATTAATATAAGACCCTGTCTTATTTTCAGGGAAACATGGTACTAATTGCATAAAGGAAGTTGCATAAGTTCTGGCAGCAGATTGCCAGTTCTTAACAAGGCACTACTTGCTTTACTGGCTGTGTGCCCAGTTGCTGGAGCATAACAAACTAATAGAACTCTGTTCATATTGATTTAAATGCCTGTGTGAAAAATGTTGGATTCTCAGTATGGTATAGTGGGTAAAGTGATGGACTAGGACTCTGGAAAACAGTGTTCAAATCCCCACTTGGCCATCAAAAGTCACTGGGGAGTGGGACTGGCAAAACTATTCCTTAAATATCCCACTTACCTTGAAAGTCCTATTAGGGTTGCTATAAGTTGGTTCTGACTAGAGATGGGGACAGCTCACCATTTTGGTGAGTTGCCCCATGAAGCAATGAATAACAAAGTTCTTTGTCGATATGTGGGAGGTTAAAAAAATAAACGCCCTGGGCCCCGGGGGTAGCGGGGTAGGCTGTGGGTGGCTTTGGGAGTGGGTGGCTGCCTATCGGCCACCAATCAGATGATCAGCGGCAAGTAGGCAGGATGGTTGTTTTTTAAAAAAAATACGAAGGATGAATAAAAAGAGGTAAATATAAATCCCTTCATACTCGTGGGGGGTCTCTGGAACCCAATAATATGAAGGGACAAATGTTAAATAAATTGGATACTGTATTTTTGTCAAAAAAGCTGATTCGTTTTTATATTCGTTCCCATCTCTAGTTCTGGCCTGACAGCATAAAATACACAAAAAAAGTTACCTGGTGGCAAAAGGTCATCTGAGTAAGCACCAGGCCAAGGGCTTACTTCTGTCATACACCTGAAGTGAGCAGGAAATGATATTACAAGGAAGGAAGGGCTTTATCTGATTGTCTGTGGACCAAAGCAGCTAGTCTTTCAGAATTCTTACCATCTGACTGGCTGTTCTTTCAGATAGCTGCATTTGATATTACTGCATTTTGAACCTGTGAAGCTATGCTGAATTGGAGTAAAAGTTTTTCTAACTTAAGAGCAAGTTAAAATGCTTTCACTAAAGAAATCCACATTCCTCAATGTGTTGTTTTCCATATACAGTGGTGCCTTGCAAGACGGGCGCTCCGTTTAACGGTGAATCCGCATTATGACGAGGTTTTTGCGATCGCAAAATGACATTTTGAATGGGGGAATTTCGCTGCACAATCAATTCCCTGTTTCGGGAACCGATTTTCACTTCCCGATGATCAAAACAGCTGATTGTCGGGTTTTCAAAATGGCTGCTGGGTGCTCAAAATGGCTCCCCGCTGTGTTTAGGAGCCATTTTTCACTGCACAGGCACCCAGAAATGGCCGCCCCTATGGAGGATCTTCGCTGGACAGTGAGTTATTAGCCGATTGGAATGCATTAACCAGGTTTTAATACGTTTCAATGGCTTTTTTATTTTCGCTTGATGACGTTTTCGTTCTACAGCGATTTCGCTGGAACGAATTAGCGCCATAATGCGAGGCACCACTGTATATTATCTACTACCCGGGTAAGGTGGGACTCGAAAGCCTGGGAAGGCAGCCCATCAAGGAGAAGGAAAACTCTGATCCCAAACCCCCATGCTGTGAGAAGGAGGAGGCGCCGCCATCACCCATGCAGCGAGGGAGCAGCCCGGGTAGATGGGGCTCATCAGCCTGGAAGGCAGCCATCTAGGAGAAGGAAAACTCCAATTTCAAACCTCCACTGCCTTGTGGCTATATCCACTGATGGAAGAGGCTTCAGGAGTAAACCTCGAGGCAAAATCCAGAGCTGGAGTCCCGGAGGCAGTTCGTGTCGTTCTGGCAACTCCTGTGACATCGCTGGAACCAGTTGTATTGGCTCCTTCCTTTCCATTGGACTATTTCAGTGATGTGGAGAGGGGGGATTTGCTGCTTGGGTAACAGCCTATCCTCCATATTATTCTACCCATGCTTCGTGCTCTGGAGAGGACACTCCAGCTTCGCATAAAGCATCGAAGTCCTCCATAAAGAGCACGTTACGATAGTCTCGAGACTGAAGGATCCCTATGATGATATCTACTATAACTCCCACAATGCCATGCTGTCTGGAGACTTGTACTTTAATTAATCTGGAGGGTTAGGGAACACTAAAATAATAATAATGGATAAAGATTAGAATAATGGTTGTTGTAGGTTTTTTGGGCTCTTTGCCCATGTTCTGAAGGTTGTTCTTCCTAATGTTTTGCCAGTCTCTATGGCCAGCATCTTCAGAGGACAAGAGTTAGAACTCTGTGCTCTGGTGCAGTTTATTTGGTACAGTTTGTGTAATCAAGTCGATTCTGATTTTTGGCAACCCTCATACAGTTTTCTAGGTACATAAATGAAACATCTCTTCCACTCCTTTTTTGTTAGACAGTGCAGGGTTTCATCTGACAGACTAACAGATAAAGTTTCATAGCAATCCATTTTAAAATATTGAATTGTTATTATTGTTATCATCATTAGTTTTAGGCCATCTTTGAATGAAAAATTCCAAGGAGCTTACAAGTATAACCTTAGGATATTAAAACAGCATGTAAAAGCAATAAAATAATTTGGGGCAAAGAATGTATTTATTTATTTAATACATTCCTCTACCACCTTCCAGCCAAAGGACTGAAGGTGGTTTATGGTTTCAAACACTGGGGGTGGGGAGAATATGATCAAAATTAAAACACACTCACACACACACACCCCAGAATACAGCTCTTTGAAAGCACTGATGATTCTTTCCAGAAGCTGATTATACAAGTTCCCCAAACTGTGTTTCACTTCTTCCACCTTCCCTTGAGTTACAGGGGTAGGGCTGGCCCTACTGTTAGGCAGGGTGAGGTAGCTGCCTCAAGCAGTAGGCTTGGGTCTCAGGGAAAGGCAGAACATTGTTATTTAATTTGTTTTCAGAAATTTTAGCGACAGTGGCAGAGGAGAAGCATCAGTAGGACTTTCCTCCTCATGCTAGTTTTGAGAAAGAACTTGACTAGTTTAAGTTACAATGTTCCTTGAGTACAATCTTGGTAAGAAAGGCAGGGTGTAAAATCAGCTCAACAAATTGACTGGGAAGTAGTGTGTTATATGCTGCTATACCTCAGGCAGAGAAGTATATTGGCTTTACCCTGGCTGCAATAACCCCAGAGAAGGTAGAGAAGAGACTGAAATATGGCCTATATGTTTATTTATAAATAACAATGAAATGAGCAAACAAGCAAAGTCATTGCAGCATAGTTTTTACTAAAGAGAATATCCCAAGAGTTTTTCACAAAAGAATCATGTTCCTGACCTCCTATCTAAAGGCCATTTAGGAAGGAGCAAAATGAGTAGGTTTAGGGAGGGAGTTCCATACATTCAGTACTATCACAGTGAGGGCCATCCATTGTCCTTCAGACAACATTAATGCTTGGACAGCATTACATGTTACTGTGCTTGTATATCTTCTTCAAAAAGTTTTAATCTATCCGGATGTAATTAATGCTCATTACTAGCAATAAAGCTGTTAGAAGGGAGGCCTCTTTTATTACGTAGTTGCTGGGTCATGCATGTCGTTTCATGACCAATTAAGTCTTACAGACAACCAGCTTGCATCTGGAGACAAACAGCTTCTTCAAAATGCCATCTTCTTCGGTCTTCTGAATTAATCTTGGGCATATTCATTTTAACATTCTAGCAGCAGAAACCACCGCCGTTCTTTTTTGTCTTCTTGTAATGTTTCTTCAAGGATTCTTCAAGATAATTCCCAGATTGCAACTTCCTGATCCTGCTTTCTGGCACTTTCATTGTGTTGTTCAGTCTACAGGAAAATGGCCACATTAATATAGCTTAATTAGCAGAACTGCAAAGTAAGGGAGAATACACCAAGCACAAAAACCCTCCTGTGGAGCTAATAAGCATGCTTCAGGGAGGGGGAAATACCAATTAAACAATTTACTACTATGTAAATTTTGCTATTGTAACAGCAGAAACTGGTCATTTGGTGCTTGTTCTAATAGTGAAATCTATCATATAAACACCTGAGTAATTGGCTTTGGGATTTCTACAGCATATTTAAAGAATTTACAGTGATATAAAGAGTTAAGAAGCTCAACCAACTGAAACAGCCAGGTCTAGTTATTAGAGATAATCAGGATGAATGCTGCTACTATAACTTTGTAGAGTTCTATTTCATAGTGGACACTCCCCTGTCATTGGCATCAAAGAATCCCATCCCATATATGTAAGATATTTTACATTACTGCTACACATTCTCCCACAGGGTTTGTAGTGCCCTAAAATAAAATGTGTTGCTGGTAAGGAACACCTTGGGTAGCCTGAACTGATTGGTTTGTAAAGTTAGTGCCCTGTTTTCCTGAAAATAAAGACTCTAATAAATAAATACCATATTTTTCCATCTATAAGACACTACTTTTTCCTAAAATCATTAACCTAAAAATTAAGGGGCATCTTTTACACAGAAGTAAGCTGAGATAGCTGAAGAGAAAACAAAACTGCACATACCTTGCCTCTCTAAACAGTCTTGCTTCAGCCGCAAGGCTTAGTTTCCTACAGTCAGGCGACTTAGCTTCCTCCAGTAGGCTCAAGATTCAACAGAGATAAGATGTCCAATGTTCTGAGCTCAGAGGCTGAATCCTCAAAGATACGTTTTCTTAATTTGGGGGTTAGAAAATTGGGGAGGGAGGTCTTATAAATGGGAACATGTTATAAATGGAAAAATACAGTATGTCTTGACTTGGCACTGAAACAATGCTAAATTTGACACTAATTAAGCCTCCAAAGTGGGGTGCTACAACTGAAAAAAGAAGCCCTACCCACTGTTGGGTAGGTGTCTCTGGTGAGACACAGAGGATGTCCTCCCCAGCAGATCTTAGTAGTAGGGCAGCTTTATATAAGTAGAGGCACTCCTTTAAACAACACACAAAACCCAGGTAATTGTATTAAACTGCTAAAATAAAAATCTGGCATAGATATACTCCAAATGTCCTCTTTATTGTCTTTCTTCCTACAAACATCCTTTTATTCAGATGGCTTTCAGCATTTACCTGGGTTTTAATGGATTGATATTGATATGAGATTTTTACTGGTTTTTTTTTAAAATTAGTTCAACAGTGTTTTAATACTATAATTGTTATAACTTGTGACCTTTCATTGCTTTCCAATAATTTCCATTCCCAAGCCACAAAGCTGAAACAATGTACAGTATCTACTTTGAAATGATCTTGAGAGCAAGCCTGTTCCATACATCAGTGGTCCCTAACCTTGGATCTCCAATGTTCTTGGACTTCAACTCCCAGAAATCCTGGCCAGCAGAGGTGATGGTGAAGGTTTCTGGGAGTTGTAGTCCAAGAACATCTGGAGGCCCAAGGTTGGGGACCACTGCCATACATGCTCAGTTTAAAAGAAAGTCACTGCTTTACTTGTTTGAAAGGCCTTTTTTGAGGATCAATGTTTCAGCTCCTGCAGCCTGAATTCCTTCCAAATTAAAAAAGTGGGCAAGGCCAATCATTCTCTTTCAGTTTATTTCTTCTGTTTTAAATCTGGGGACATTTAAAATTGCTTATTTCTGCATGGGGGATAGTTTTACATTTAAGAAACCATAACACAAAACCACTTTGCCCTGACTTCCCCAAATTTGGCACAGAGCAAGAGTAGACTGTCTGCTTCACCTGTGCTAAATCTGGCGCTAATTTCAAAACTGTAATTTTTTGTTTGGGCTGCCCCCACTTTTAGAATTGCCTAGTAGAATATTGATTTGCTCTGCCAGCAGAATATCACTGCACTCTTGTGCAGTAGTAATGATGTCACTCAAAATAAAGTAGTTTCCTGTGTCCTTACAAATTCTCATTACAGTTCATGTAATAAATAACTCTGATCAGAACGTTCTGGGTTGCCAGCATTCAGACATGTGAAGACCTGACATACAGTGGGATGGACCAATCAAGTATATAGTTCTCATCAGAAAAAAATTCTGCTGTTCAGATTAGAAGGGTCAGGGGTGTTGTTGCTCATTGACATCTTACCTCTGGGCATCTTACCTCAGAATTTCAGAAGGGCTCGTGAGATGCATATGGTCAAATTCTAAGAGGCAGCGGAAAGGAAAGGAAATTCTATCTTTTGAACAAACTATTGGCCAAGCTTTATACAAGCAGTTGTATGATACCAGTGAAGTCCCTGTTGGCTCATGAGATCATCTGATTTAGCTGCACTAAAGAGCATCAGCCTCCTTTTCTGGCCCTTATGTGTTTGGTGCCTCACTGAAATAAAGGTCAGTTTAATAGCCATCCCTGTCTGCTTGCTGCCTCACTAAATGAGAAATGAACTCCATATCTAAAAGTGCACACTTAAGAGGAAAGGGTCTTCTGTTTATTCTGAAAGAAGTTTGCTTCAGTCTGAATTTGGCAATTTAGCTCACTTTTGTTTTGTAGTAAGTTAACTGGGAGAGAACTTTGCTCTGCGTGCGTGACTCTTGTTTTCAGCACATAGCACTGAAAGATTGTGTACCTGGAGAGATAACATTCTAAGGGAGAAGAATAAGCATTTGGCCTACATGTATTATGTGACCCTCAGGGGCAAACAGTAAGGCCAGATTGACTGCTTCTAGCCCCATGGCACCCTAAAGTGCATTACCTCAAGTGATGCTATGATAATTTGACAGAAACAGCAGAAGCATACAAGCAGGCCATGTAAGTCAGGATTTTCATTACAGCACCACCCATCAGAATATACAAACAAGATGGTAGTTTTGATGGCCCACTACCTGCTTTTTTCCTGTAATTCTTGGTGTACCTCTTAGAGCTGAAGGGGATTTAAACATAATAATCCTTGTAGAAAAATTGTCTAAAAGAAATCACATTAGTGGCTCCATCCTGCAGCTGTGATATATGCCTATGGCATGTGTATCAATGCTGTGTTGCCCAGTACTTCCAAAGGGTAGCTGGCCACATTGAACAGAGTGCTTTTGGAAGACCTGTGCTTTTAATTTTGTGCTCTGTTGTGACAGATAGTTTAATGCTGCTCTCCATTCTTTTGTATTTTACTTTTGTGAATGTTTTAACTATGTTTTTAGCCAAGTACATAGGAAAAAGGTGAGGGCATTAAATCTTCTAAATAAATATCATATGGAGAAGATCTCAGCTGAGCCTTAATAAGCTTCAATATCAAGTTTCAGGAATGACACAGGAGTTGAAAAATGTTAAACAGAAAGTTAAAGAGCTTGGAGACAGGGCACAAGCAAATGAAAGCAGGATAAGCACGATGGATGAGAGAATCAGTGAAACAAACAAAATGTTGATATATCTGGAAGATAATTCCAGAAGGTCTAATATTAAAATAATCAATTTTCAATTGCAACATGGACAAGACCTCAAAAAAGAGATTCTATCCTGGGTTAACTCCATGATGGGTACACAACACTTGGATGAACAGGACATAGAAAGAGTTCATTTTGTTGGTAATTCCAAAAGCCCAAGAACAAGACCAGTGGTGGTGAAGTTTTTTAATTATACAAAGAAAGAACAATTTATGAGAGAAATCAAACAAAAACAAGACCAGTTGGTCTATAGGGGCACTAAGCTACAGATTTTCCAAGATTTATGTAATGACTGTTTGAATTGGAGAAAATCCATGAAGCCTGTTAGAGCAGTTTTGATCAAAAATAATCTCAAATACCAATAGGGTCATCCTGGTTTTTTTTTTTAATTTGGAAAGACCAGGTTCTGTTTAAAATCTACTCTTGTGATGACGGTAAAGACCTGTTGAAGGCGTGGAAACTCTGGCAGGAAAAAGAGGAAGGTCAGGAATTAACCCCGACATAAAGCGCAAAAAAAAAAAAGAGGGTTGAAGCAGAAAAGACTAGATTTCTGAAGGACTAGAAGATGGACCAACTGTTGTTTCCTCCCTTCCAAATCTTTTAATTCTTCTTATTTTGATTTTTCTCCTCTTTTCCTCATTCATTCATATCGATTTTTTTCTCTTTCTTATTTTCTAGTTTTTAGTAATAACTTTACTAATTATATTAATATTAGATAGTAACAGCAATAACAAAACTAAAATAATTAATAACTGGATTTTAATTGGTTTTTAAACTTATAATTACAGGGGAGAGGGGTGGAGAAGGGGGCTTCAGTGTTTTCAAGTATTAAGAAGAAATGCAAACAATTAATTAAAAGAGCAGGTTCTGGTTTTAGTTCTGCTGGATGGTGGTGGTGTCCCACCCCCCCTTGTTCCCTCGCTAGTAGTTATGGTGGGGGAATATGGTGGGGTGGGAAAAAAAGATATATATTCATTGGGTTGTTAGGGGTAAAGTATTGTATGTTTGGGTTAGTCTACTTTTTTAGTAGTTTGGTGGGTGGAGGAGTTGCACACAGGGCTTGTTAGAAATCTTAAATTCAAATGGATAAAAGAATAAGACTAGCTATCTTGAACGTGAAAGGCCTGGGATCAACAGAGAAAAGAAGAAGAATAGAAGCATTATGGAAGAAAATAAGGTGGACAGATTGCCTTTCTGCAGGAGACTCATCAGTCAGAAAATGGAGTCAATGATCTAAAGATGCATAATAAAAAAAAGATACATGTATGAAAAAACTTTGGAACATCTAAATCTAGAGGTGTGGAAATTATAATTTTTTTAAATTGTGAATTTATAGTGAAACAGGTAGTAGAAGATTGTAATGGTAGATTTATAATAATACAGGGTAAGATGGGTTTGGAAGAATATGTCTATGCACCTAATAATAAACAAGGAGATTTTTACAATACAGTTATTAAAGAAATGGAGAAGGTAAATAAAGAAATGGAGAAGGTAAAAAGGGTTATGTTATTATGGCAGGGGATTTTAATATGGTTATGGATAAGATAAAGGATAAAGCTTTTTATGATTGGAATGATGTTCTTCAAAGAAACAAAATATTTATTTATATATTTATTTTATTTTATTTTATTTTATTTTATTTATATCCCGCCTATCTAGTCACGGTGGACTACTCTAGGCGGCCAACAACAGAGATAAAATACAATAAGAATAGAACAGCAAATTACAAAACAATTAAAGGTAATGAGACAATAAGAGAAAAGAAAATCAAAAGTAATCTGGTGAGAAGGCCTGCCGAAACATCCAGGTCTTTAATAAATTCTTAAAGGTGCCCAGCGAGGGAGCTCCACGAATACCAGGAGGTAAATTATTCCACAGGCGAGGAGCCACCGCCGAGAAGGCCCTATTTCTTGTTTTCTCTTTTCGGGCCTCCCTCGGTGTTAAGCTCCTCAGCCTCACCTCCTGGCTCGCCCGTGTGACCCGGGTAGAACTTGGTGGGAGAAGGCGTTCCGCCAGGTATCAAGGCCCTAAACCGTTTAGGGCTTTATACGTAAGCGTTAACAAGAAGGAGCAAGAAGGTAAAAAATAATTGAAGGATATTTGGAGGGTAATGAAAGGTGAAGAAAGAAGATATACTTATTTTTCAGCAGTATATAATAGTTACTCTAGAAAAATTTTATATTCACATCTCAAGATTTAATTTCTAAGACAGTTAATACTGAAATTAACTCCATAAAAATAACAGATCATGCTTTGATGTCAATGGAGATTGAGATTTTAAAAGATTATAAAGACTAAAAGGTGGAGAATGGATATTAGTATTTTCCAGTACCTAGAGGTAATAGAAAAGATAAAGAAAGAATGGTTAGAATTATGGCCAATAAATGAAGCAGGAGGTTTGAAAATAGTCCTGTTATAGGACACAATGAAAGCAATTTCAAGAAGAATAACAATAAGGGAATCCTGTAAATTTAAAAAGAACTAAGGAGAAAAATGCAAAAAAAAAAATGGAAGAAGACTTGAGAAATTTGTAAAGCAAGGTGTTTTTTTGAAAGAGATAGAAGGTTATTGGTAGAAATCCAGGCAAAGAAAAAGAAACTAGAAAACTTAGAAATAGAGAAAGTTCAGAGGGATTTGATGTACAGTGGTGCCTCGCATAGTGAGGTTAATCCGTTCCGGATTAACCTTCGCTATGTGAAAACTTTGTTAAACGGAAAGTAAAAAGCCATTGGCTGAAAACTCACCGTTCAGCCAAATCGGCTGAAAAGTTACCGTTTAGCGAAGTCTTCCCATAGCCGGCACCCATTTTCACGCCCTCAGTAAGCGAGGGGAGGGCGTGAAAACGCTGCGCGTGGCCATTTCAGCTGTTCCGGCGACCATTTTGGACCCGCCGAACAGCTGATCCGCGGGTCGCAAAGCGAAGGTCGGTAAGCGAAACACTTACCGACCTTCGCTATGCGATTTTCACCCATTGGGGGCATCGGTAAGCGATCACATTAGCAATCACGGAAACCGCATCGTTATGCGATTTCGTCATTATACGGTGCACTCGTTAAGCGAGTCACCACTGTATATAAAGAGGCATTTTTTTGAATTTAGCAATAAAAATTCAAAATGATTAGCTAGAATGTGTAAAAATAGAAGATTAAAAAACACAATTGGGGTAATTAAAGAGAGAACAGGTAAAAGGTGTAATATAATGAAAGATAAATTGAACATTTTTCAAGAATTTTATCAGAAATTACATAAAGGAAATAATGTACTGAAAGAAAATATAGAAAATTATACAGTACAAATGAGAATTTAAAAATTAAATTATTGGAATGTGATAAAAGAATATTAGAAGAAGAGATTAAAGAAGAAGAAATTGCTGAAGTTATTAATAAACTGAGAAATGGTAAAACATCAGGCCCTGATGGATTGGGTCCAGAATATTATAAATATTTTAGTTCCATTTTGACACCTAAGTTAAAAATGTTTTATAATAAAATATTGGAAGGAGAGACAATGCCACATTCTTGGAAACACTCATTAATGATTCTTATCCCAAAACCCAACAAGGATCTAACAGATCCGGGATCTTATAGGCCTATATCTCTAATAAATCAAGATGCCAAGATATTTACTGCTATACTAGCAAATAGACTAAACAAATTTATAGCAAATTATATTAAAGAGGATCAATGTGGTTTTATAAAGGGAAGACAAATGGATAATTTAACTAAGCAAGTTTTGTATGTTATATATGAAGTAGGAAAGTTAAAAACAAAGGCAACTGTTTTATCACTAGACATATTTAAGGCCTTTGATTGTGTGGAATGGCCAACATTAAAGCTGCTTATAAAGGGTTGGGGATTTGGTAGAAGATTTATTGGGGTTATAGCTCAATTATAATCAGATAATACTTCAGAAGTAATAGTTAATGATGGTTTAACACAGTGGTTCTTAACCTTTTTGAAAGAAACGCCCCCTTGAGCCATTGAGGAAGTTATCATCGCCCCCCTCCCCACGGTGATATTTGTTTGTTTGTTTGTTTGTTTGTTTGTTTATTTATTTATTTATTTAAGACACTTAAATGCAATGACCCCTGAAAACAAAATTCAATTCCAAGAAAATGAAATGCCCCCCAAAAGTAACATTTAATGATTTAGTTTCAAGCGAATTTTAAGATGCAAAAAGAAATATAAAAAGGGCATAAAAGCAAACTGCAATGCAGGAACTAAAAATTTCAAGACAAAAACTCTGAAACTAAATTAAGATTGGAGGAAAATATATATTCATGCACATTGTAAAAAGGCTGCAGCCATCTTCACAGGTTTGGCTTGCTCCAGCGCCCCCCTACCACCCCCCTTCTGCTCCAGCGCCCCCACACCACCCCTTTTCGTTCTACCGCCCCCTTGAAAAATGAAATCGCCCCCTGGGGGGCATTATCGCCCACGTTAAGAACCAATGGTTTAACAGAGCAGATTTTTCTAGCCCAAGGTACAAGACAAGGCTGTCCACTTTCACCAATATTGTTTTCTATGGTTATAGAATTGTTAGCTAATGTAGTAAAAAGGAAATACAACAAATCAGGTGAACAACCTTTTTTTAAGAAACATGTTGAATGTCTGGAACAGATACAAAAAGAAGTCATGTCCCTTTACTTCACCACTAAAATTAGTGACCAAAATACAAAATTTCCCAGCAAACTTGAAGGGTTTAGCTGATTTTTTTAAGGATAAAAAAGTTGTCAGATTGAAGGATTGGATGATTAAAATGTGATTGAAGGATCTGATTATAGTTAAAATTCAAACTAATAAATTATCATGGTATAATTATATCCAGTTAGATAGTTGAACAAATGAATGGTTGAAAACTAATGGCAAATGTAGAAAATGTATTAAGTATGAATAATTTCTATCATCACATGAAGAAATACAGAAAGATGCTTTGACAGAGTGAGTAGTAAGTAAAATGTATAACCTAATTTTGGAACAAGAGGAAAAAGAGACAGAAACAGAAGGTTTGAAATCAATTTGGGAAAATGATTTAAAGACAGAAATTAAAACAGAAATTTTATTGAATAAAAATTTAGAGGATGAGAGTTTTAAGATTAATGTCGGTAAGAATAAAGGGAAAAAAATTAAATTAGTCTAAGGTGGTATATGACTCCAGTGAAATTGAATATAATAAATGCAGACTGTTCTAAGGCTTGTTGGAAATGTGATGAAGAAATTGGCACATATTATATGTGGTGGGAGTGTAAATGGATTCAGAAATTTTGGAAACTGATTTTTAAGGAAATGTGTGATGTATTTGGAAAAGATATTGAATTTAATTCTAAAATTGCTTTTTTGTCAATTTTTGATAAGATAGAACTTGATTATTGTTCAAACGAATTGATTTACAATTTTATGACAAGTGCCAGAATATTAATAGCTTGATTCTGGAAAGATAAAAATGATATTAAAATAGAAGATTGGTATAATGAAGTATGGGACATTGCATTAAATGATAAATTGACTACGGAACTTACAATGAAAAGAGAGGAAATAAGTTCAAATATTTTTATGCTATTTGGGGTAGATTTGTTGAATTTGTATTAGTGAAAGAAGAGGGGAAAGCCTCTAAACAACAATGCAATTTTAGAAAGGAAGTTTGTATTAAAAGTATTGTTCCAAGGGGTCCCGTGGGTATGGGGTGCACAGTGGTTTAGAAGGTGTAGTCAGCATTTTGTATTTTTGTATTTGTTTTTGTTTTGAAAATTTAAAAATACATTTAAAAAAGAAGAAGATCTGAGCTTAGGATTGCTTTAATTTTATCTGATCATGACCTGTTTAAAGCAATGTAGTGAAAACTTGTGAACAGAGCTTGGAAAATTACATTTTTTTTAAATTTTAAAAAGTGCATGTTGGCTTGTACTTTACTATCCTGTAAACACATCAGTGGCTTCAAGTATTCTTCAGTCTTACTGTATGGACAGAGATTCCTCTGGTGACACTGAAATCTCTTTCTAGATATAGTATCTGAAGAGCAATGACAGGACAGATGAATGATTAGATACAGATGTGTACACACAAGTGATTTTCCAGAAAAGGAAAAGAAAAAAAAAGCATGACAAGGAGCAAGATAACAAGTTTCTACTTGCATGCAGAATATTCCTTGGTGATAACAAGCTTTGCAACTGAAGTAAAAGCATGGCAGTGAAGAGGATGGAAAAATGCCAAGCACAATAGGGAGAACACGTTCCAAGGGGATACTAAGCTCACTAAATCCATCCAATATGCATTGTTATCTAGGAGCTGACAAGAAATGCACAGGGGAGGCATCTGTATTGAATTGTGCATGGATGCTATGACTGTGGTGACTGAGGACAAGTAGTCTCTGAAGCAGTTGGAAACCTCTGCTTCCAAGGGATCAGATACAAGTGCACCCAACAGGGATGTATAATATATTTGTGGGTGTGTGGGAGGGAGATATCAAAGCATATGCTAGATTCTATAAGGAGCATCAGGGACTGCAGCTCAGTAGTAGTACACATTCTGCACAAGGTCCCAGTTCAGTTCCTAGCATCTCTAAGGTAGAACATGGAAAGAATCCTGCCTCAAACCACTGCCACTATGAGTCAATCATAGTGCATTAGATGGACCAGTAATCTGACTCCTATGTTCTTCATTGCTATTGCAAAGAAAACAAAGCCTTATAGTCTCCTACTGGAACACAAACTGCTCCTGAACATCACCCTGTATTGCAGGAGGGTGCTTCTTAATCCTACAGTAACAATTGAGGTGGGGTGATTTCAGATGAAGTCTGACGCCTTCACATCACACTCCAACTTCAAAACGCTTTTCATGTTCGATGGTTCAACTCAGATCCCATCAAATATATTAAGTTTTAAAAACCCACCCTGCTACTTTCTTATTCTCATTATCTTGAGAAACTGTGGAAAACACCTTCACTTCCAGTATTTTGTGATATATCATAATTGGACCCCAAATAGATGATACAGTTGGCATGTCATTAGAAGTGGAGCTACCCGAATAATAAAAGATGCTTAGTTGTCATAGTATAAGCTTGCCTCACTCCACATTTTGCATATTAGCTTGCTTTTATATCTGTGAAGATTCTCACTAGGTGAGGTTATCTGGAAGCTGAGTCATGGCAACTGGACCTCTTTGCTTGCTTTTGTTTTGTGGTTGTCCATCAAACAGCAGTTATACGAGACCAGTTGTTAGTTGGATATTGTCAAACAATCATCCGGCTGAAAATGTTTGCCATCAATGATTATTAAAAATTATAGCACACCATTTTTATTTGTTAAGAAGGAAATTTTGAATCACAGAATTCAGAGTTGATTAGAAGATGACACTGATTAAGAGGAATAATTAAGCTTTGGGGGGTTTGGGGGATAGCAAACTCAACACTAAAGGATCTTTTCTTCCACTGACATTTTGGTAAGATCCCTCTCTCTCTCTCTCTCTCTCTCTCTCTCTCTCTCTCTCTGTGCGTGTGTGCATGCACACAAACACACACACACATTTATCTATCTAACTTTTGCTATGATAAGTAAACAGAGCAGAAAGTATTACAATAATCTCTTTGATGCCCCACTGAAGTATATAATACCTGTTTTATACGAATCTTCTGTTCATGCTCTAGTTGCTGGTTCACTTTCTCAGCATGATTTCATCAATCTTTCTGCTCACTGATTCCCCCCCCCCATTTATTTCTTTTGTTCTTTTTTCTTTTCTTTTTCTCTCCCCACCCTCCACTGTTCATATAACTCACTCTGCAGGTTTTTATTTTCCAGAATATAGTTACCTCAGTTTCTTGAATTTTCAACTGTTAAACCTGATTACATTTAATATGCAGTGCATGTAGTGCATTTTCAAATATTAATGAAAATCTATAGGAACAGGTTATTCCACTAACTTTTAGATACCCAATAATTTATAGTATCATAGCTACCTCATCTTCATTTAAGTGGAAATGAACATTCTCCCAGTTTTTCCCATCCTGCATAACAAGTGCAATGGTACTTTTGTGTTTGTATGTAAAGGGATATTTCAACTTTAACTGTTAGCCCTCCAGCCATCCAAAAGGTAACAGCATTTTTGTTTGTAATCCCTTTTAAAACTAGCATTTTGCCAATACCAGCTTCTATGTGAGACAAAATATTGACTGTGCCTCAGTAATAATAGGTAAATCTCATTCTCCAAGCTATGTCACAAGCTAATTCACACAGTTTTTTTGTTATTATGTGCAAAGTTAGGAAAATGTCCTAGCTCTCTCTGATAGCCTGAATCTGGGCCCGCATACTGTAGTTGCAGAAACCATGGTAGCTGTAGGTCTAAGAGCAAGACATCTTGATATGAAAATCAGTTTGTGGATGGTGTGTGTACACACAAACAGAAGCATGTGTTGGCAAGTCCACTACAGACATGTATAGCAGAGTAAATCTCTGGAATCTCTGGTGCTAAATCCCCAAGTGCTAGGATAGAAATGGAAATATATTCCAAGGAAAGGAATCTGGAGAGAGGGGCCCACAAACAAACACAAATATTTGCTGAAATCCTGTTGCTCAGTTTATGAATGTAGAAGGTAAATGGTGTAACAGTCCATCGCTTCTAGCAGGCCATTAAAAATTGCCACTGGAATTCTTGATGGTGAGCTTGCCTGCTGGTTTGACATGCACTTTAGAATCCTACAGTAGAGGGACACATTAATTGTCAGGTAAAGGCTCTGAAAGTTACACTATTTACCTTTTGAATACAAAACAAGGCAACAGGATTTCAGCCATTGTTTTCTACATAGATTAACTAACATAGGCAGGAACAGATTAGATAGTACATGAATTAGATAGAAGTATTGCTTAAAGAAAAAATACAGAAAAAATCACTGTTCTTAGAGCAAAGTGTTGTGCAATTATTTCATATTCTCCCTAAAATATCACTGATATTTTAAAACTTTAACTGTATGAAACTGTAAATATGCAAATCCTTGAATGTACAGAGAAGGCAGTATTTTCCACCAGAGTCATATGATGTTTCTGGAGTGAACAGAAAATAACCTGAGCTAAGGTGTGTGAATACCATTTCCTTCCATTTGTTCCAAATTGCTTGTCTTGCAAATCATGACCAATTTGCTTTGAATCTATTTATAATCCATCCCATTTAATTTGTAGACAAATATGTTAAAGTATTTGTACATATTTGTATTTGTCCAAAGAGTGAAAAGACATAAAATCAGGAAAATAAAGAGTTCTGGTCTGAAATGGGGGACTCAGTGCAATCAATTACTGCTCAACCTCTAATACGCTGACGAAGCTTAAACTTTTGCTTTCTCCCTCCCTCCTCTCCTTTACTAAGGCAAATTACTCCTGCATTATTTGGGCACGGTTGCCCAGCTCTAATCACAACTGTATCCTCAGAAAGAAAAATTTGCTGCTCGATATTTTTAACCTCCAAAGTGCTGAAGCAACATTTGGTGCTTCATAGAGTCCCAATTTTATTTAAAGGGCTCAATTTGGTACAGATCAGTACAAAAATGGACAAATACCCACACTTAGCCTTGTTTTCTGAATAAATCCAGAATCTGAAAGACATCTCTAATATGATCAAATCTATTCTTTGCAGTATGAAAACAACACCATTTTTTAAAAAATGCAGAGATTACATAAATATAATTACCAGTATTCTGAGAAAATTAAACTGGGTGATGACAATCTAAACATCAGAGAGTGTATGCTTGGAGAAACAATCTGTTAAAGATATCTCCTCATCTGCTGTCTCTTGAAATAGGTTGAAGAAAGAATCCTTCCTTCCTTCCTTATATATATTATTGGACAAAGGGGTGTAAAAAATTTCTGTGAACACCTGCTGAGTTTAATTGCACTACAGCTGGCTCTGATTGTAAGTAGAGGGAATAGGGTTTACTGACTGATTGGCTGTCATTACATTCAATTCCATTGTCTTTTTCTATGATTCTTCCAAGCTGAAAGGGACTTGGGAGTCTGAAGGATTAGGCACCTAAAGCACAGAAAAATCTTATGGTCTCAGGGTAGATGCTACAGTGCTTTTAGGATGAAAACATCTGGAGAAAAAGTACACTTACTTGAAGAGCAAGCCCAGTGGAAAAAAGAGAAAGGCATACAACTAAAGTATTGAACAAGGTTGCCATACCCAAATTGTGTGAGTCTCGAATTTGTAAGGGAGAATGCTTCACATAGAACAGATGAGTGGCATTAGAGAACCCTAACCGCTCAAGAAGCTTGAGGAACCAAAAGGTGACATTTTGGAATGGATTCTGAGTTCAGTCCAATCATAAGGAAATGGCATCTTTTTCCAAAGCATCATAAAGTTCTCATGAATTAAATCTTGCTAACCAAATGCTGACATGGAAGCAGAAGAGATTTACTCGGTAACAGCTATTTGATCCTTTCTGGGGGTGGGCTCTGTTTCACACAGGTGTGTATCATGTGCTCTTGAGAATCAAGGACAAGCAGTTTCATTCAAGAAAGCTTTCAGTAAGGGTGACAAACCCTACGTAGATCCTGGGGTTTGTATATTTCAGAGTTTGGTGCAAAACAAAATGAGATTTAAGTGCAATGGATAAACTGGTGGAAATCCGTACTTCAGGGACTGAAATATTTTTAAAAACAGGGAAACTCCAAAGATACCTTTTTAAACCATTCCATAGATTGTCTACATGATTCTGTAACTATTAGGCCCAACAACAGTGTGAAGGACACTGATAATAATTATAGCTTTAGGAATATACATTTATTCAGGAGATTTGTTGAATGAGAAAATATTTAGAGTTCAAACATCAAAAGAAATGAAAAATCTTTTTTTATGAATTTTAAATGTTACTCCCTAAGTGAATACTATAAATGCTAGCAGCATTATTAAGCAAAGGAGTATATATCAAGTTCGTTCTTACAATGTACTTTTAGTTTAAAGGAATATAGTCCCTTTGAAACATTTTTGAAGAAAAGATGGATTACCCTCTTTTAGTTTGTATACAGTCATAACTGGATGATGTTTGCTAAATCAGAAATCTACAGAGGCAGTGCAAAATGAAAAAAAAAGGCAAAGATCCTTGTCGTTCATCCTTTAAGAACCTTATTCCCATTAGAGAAAAGAGAGAATATGCAATAACAACCATCATCATAATTGAACTGCACAATTGGAAGGGACCCTATGGATCATCTAGTCTAGCTGCCTGTCAAAAAGATACAAATGGGGAATCAGTCTCCTAACCCATGGCTCTGCAGCCAGATACCTAAGCCACTGAGCTATCCAGCAGTTCATTTCAGCTGAGCATACACCTGAGTGCAAGCAGAAGAATTTAGAATCAAAAAAAGAGAGAGGGTTTAGTGTCATACAAAGGAATACAAAGCCTAAGTGTGATGCACCCAAGGGTCCTAGTCATTATTAAGTCAAGTTGCCATGATGTGGAGGAGAACGCACTGACCCTGTCCCCTCATTTTCCAGTTTTGTCATTCTCCTACGTGTGGAGAGCAATACACTTGAAAAGGACAGCTCCCACTGTCTGTGGAAAAGGAAGCACAGAAGGAAAGTCCATCTGTGGAAGCTCTTCATATGTCCTGGGAGCTTAACTGACACAGAGAATCTCTACTGATAGCAAAGGCTCTCCTCTTCAGATTTATTACTGTCTGTGTATAGGACACTGATGAAACAGAGACGTCACAGCTAGAGTGTTCCCATTTACCCATGGTAAGTATATCTGAGGTAGTAATGGCATTTTTCATTTTGCTGACTCCTGACAGAGCAGAGCAGAGGAATAAAACTGAGATGGACATCATAGAATAAGTGACCAGAGAGAGCTAAGAGGAGATTGGCCAGGAAGAGGCAGCAAGGAAAAAATCTACAGCAGGATGAGACAAAAGAAAAGGGGAGACCAGTGAGACAAAGGCAGAGGCAAGCAATTTATATTTACACCAGGAAGTGACCAGAAGTAACCCCTGGGAATTCCTCATTCAGAAGCACTGTGCACTCTGCTTGTGTATCCTGATAACTCTGAAAGCAATAAGGAGCAGCTGTAAGTACTGAGAGGGCCTTTCTGTTGCTGATTCCTAACAGAGCACAGCAGAGGACTAAAACTGAGACAGACTCCAGGTAGTGAGCAACCAGATAGAATTAACAGGGACAGCTAACAGGAGTTTGGCGGGAGAGGCCAAGGGCGGGACCCCTAACAATTTTTCTTAATTAGTTAGTTAGGCATCCTTCAGTCTCGAAAGACTATGGTATCGTGCTCTGTATGGAGGACTTGGAGCAGCGTCTAGTGTGGCTGAGGAGGCCGATTCGAGAGTGACAGTCTCTTCCACACTGAAGACAAATCCAGTTTGTCCCCTGTCCAGCTCCCTGGTTTTGCTGCTTTTGTGACTTCCTCTTTGCCTCAGCCTGCTGGGCAAGGGTCTCTTCAAATTGGGAGAGGCCGTGATGCAATGCCTGCCTCCAGGCTGAATGCTCAGATGTCAGGGTTTCCCATCTGTTGAGGTCCATTCCTAAGGCCTTCAGATCTCGCTTGCAGATATCCTTGTATCGCAGCTGTGGTCTCCCTCTGGGGCGGTTTCCCTGCACTAATTCTCCATACAGGAGATCCTTTGGAATCCGACCATCAGCCATTCTCACGACGTGCCCAAGCCAACGTAGGCGTCGCTGTTTCAGTAATGTGTTCATGCTGAAAATTCCAGCTCGTTCTAGGACTACTCTGTTTGGAACTTTGTCCTGCCAGGTGATACCAAAAATCCGTCGGAGACATCGCATATGGAAGGTGTTTAGCTTCCTCTCCTGCCGTGCACAAATGGTCCAGGACTCACTACAGTACAGGAGTGTGCTTAGGACACAGGCTCTATAGACCTGGATCTTCGTATGTGTCGTCAGCTTCTTATTGAGCCATACTCTCTTTGTGAGTCTAGAGAACATGGTAGCTGCTTTGCCAATGCGTTTGTCCAGCTCAACATCCAGAGACAGGGTGTCAGAGATGGTTGAGCCAAGGTACACAAAGTCATGAACAACCTCCAGTTCTTGTGTGGAGATGGTAATAGAAGGAGGTGAGTCCACACCCTGGCCCATGACTTGTGTTTTCTTCAGGCTGATTGTTAGTCCAAAGTCTTGGCAGGCCTTGCTGAATCGATTTATGAGTTGTTGGAGGTCTTCAGCAGAGTGGGCAACAATGGCTGCATCATCTGCGAAGAGGAAGTCCCGCATGCATTTCAGTTGGACTTTGGTCTTCGCTCTCAATCTAGAGAGATTAAAGAGCTTTCCGTCTGATCTAGTCCGGAGATAGACACCCTCGGTTGCAGTTCCAAAGGCATGCTTCAGCATGACAGCAAAAAAGATCCCAAAAAGTGTTGGTGCAAGGACACAGCCCTGTTTCACTCCGCTTCGGATGTCAAAGGGGTCTGATGCTGAGCCGTCAAAAACTACAGTGCCTTTCATTCCCTCATGGAAGGATCTGATGATGTTAAGGAGACGGGGTGGACATCCAATCTTGGGAAGTATTTTAAAAAGGCCATCCCTGCTAACCAAGTCAAATGCTTTTGTAAGGTCTATGAAGGCCACTAAGAGTGGCTGTTGTTGTTCCCTGCATTTCTCCTGCAGCTGTCGGAGGGAGAATACCATGTCAGTGGTGGATCTATTAGCTCGGAATCCACACTGTGATTCTGGATAGACTCTGTCTGCAAGAACCTGGAGCCTCTTCAGCACAACACGGGCAAGCAGCTTCCCTACAACGCTAAGAAGAGAGATGCCACGGTAGTTATTGCAGTCACCCCTGTCGCCTTTGTTCTTGTACAATGTGACGATGTTTGCGTCCTTCATGTCCTGTGGGACTCCACCTTCCCTCCAGCAGAGACAAAAGACTTCATACAGTTCAGTGGTGATGATCTCCTTACAGCACTTCAGCAGGGATGTTATCCTTTCCAGGTGCCTTGCCGGAGGCGAGGGAATCCAAGGCCGCTTTTATTTCTGCTAAGGTTGGTTCACTGTCCAGCTCTTCCAAGACAGGCAGGCACTCAATGTTATTTAATGCTTCTTCGGTTACTACATTCTCTCTGGAATATAGCTCGGAGTAGTGCTGTACCCAGCGTTCCAAATTTTTCTTAATATATAGTTATAATTTAGTGGACTCTCCAAGCATCCTTCAAGGCAGACGATACACAGAAAAAAAGCACTCCTAGACAAACAGAAGACCGTAAAAAGGTTAAGGGAATTATGGGGGAAAGAAAAATTTCAGTAGTTGTGACCTGCAAAGTGTGTGCGGTGCTTCTCTTTGTGCTTGAGAACAACAGAGTCACTGTGGAACATGATAGTAAAGTGGGCTGGGGTAAGGTGACCCATTCCCTCTCGTATCCCAGTTAAACACATCATAAGATGTGCATGTATGCAAAAAGAAACAACGAAAGCTGCAGTTTGAGCCAAGGAGAGTAATTCTGCAGAAGGCTCCTATAATGCCATCGCCCAGTCTCATTCCACTGAATTTTATGGGGATTGTGCCGGCTACGTCATCTCTGTTGATACCTCACACACACACACACACACACACACACAGAGAGAGAGAGAGAGAGAGAGAGAGAAGAGTGTGTGTGTGTGTGTGTGTGTGTGTGTGTGTGTGTGTGTGTGTGTGTGTGTGTGTGTGTGTGTACTTTGCCACAACTACTTTTGCCCTTTCCTTTGTGTAGAAAATCCATTAGACGGGTATAAAAGCTGCACAGTGCCTCCCAGTTGCAGAACAAGAAGCTCTCCATTTGAAAACTTTCTGAGAATCACGAAAGAATAGAATGGGACATACACTGATTGCTTCCAGGGAAGGTGCTTCCAGGAAAGGCTTGTCTCATTCATAAAAGTATAGGAAGAGTCCATAGTTTTTGATTTGTAAACTTATTTTTTTTCTCACTGCTGTTTCTGTTGTTACCACATAAAATATGTCGGGGTGGAGTGGGGACACGGAATACCTGCATAATGTCCTTTGACTGGTAGATGCAGAAATACCAGGATCTATCCATCTGGGAGCACCCACAGGAAAAGAACTGACCTAGGACCTGTGGCAGCATGTTGTAAAACTGTTGCCACAGGAGTAGTGAGAATCAGATTCAAATTCTTCTTGGCTTTGAAGCTCATTGAATGATCATGGTCATCACTTCAAGAATGTAAGAACAAACATGCAGGATCAGACCAACATATTCTTGCCACAGTGGCCAACCAGACACCCGCAGGAACCCCACAAGCAAGAGATGAGGACCGCACAGCCTCCCATTCATATTCCATAGCCCCTGGCACTCAAGAGATATTCCGTTTTCGATACTAGAAGTAGTGTCAGAACTAGTAACGACAGACAACCTTACCTGCCATGACTCTGCCCAAACCCACTTTGAAGCTCTTGAAGTTGGCTGCCGCATAGCTTCCATAGTTTAATTATGAGTTGTGTGAAGAGAGGTTTCCTTTTATCTGCCCTAAAACTCCCAGTCCTGAGTTTCATGAGATGATCCTTATCAATCATAAGAGTAATCTTCCTACCTAACCAAAATCTCATGTGAGAAGATCAATGCTAAATCTCTTGAATCCACACCTCCCAGTTTTTACAAAAAGGGTAAGGTAAGACAAAAATGCTGCGAAACGTTGAAGACAGCAGGAGAAGAGGAACAGTGAATCAATGAGATTGATTGACTCAATGAAGGAAGCCACAGTTTTGAGTTTACAGGAGCTGAATATGGGCTATTGAGGATAGCACATTTTGAAAATCACTCATTCATAGGGTCACCATAAATTAGGGATGACTTGATGGCACGTAAGAACAGCAAAGTACAATAATGTTCTAAATATTTGGGGTATGTAAAATCTGAAATGCAGATAGGAAATGAATGGATTAAAACAAAGCACTTGGCTGAAGCTGAACTCAGAGAAGTTACTTGTTTTGATTTGTAACTCTCAAATTTTCACAGCTAGCACAACCACAATGACTTTTGCATTCTGGGAGAAAAGCCTGAAAAAGTTACATTTTCTACCCTTTGGATGCAAGCAAGAATAGACAAATCTATCTACAGTATATCCAGTCCATGTCATTCACATGTATTCACTGAAAAGTTTCATCCACTGAAATCTGCATTCACATATTTCTGCATGACTTTCATAAACTACATATTTTCAACCAAAATATGTAGCATATAATTCAGAGAAGTTTACAATTTGAAATATAACTATCCTCTCATGTACATCTAGGGAATAAAAATGTGGGCTAAACAAAATTGTCTCCAGTCTCGAGATGAAACATAATGGCCTTCTGCATTGGGTAGACTGAGAATGGAGATCTCTGTAAAACAATTATTTGTTTTAATTAAATCAACCCTGAGAATGGGGTTTGCCATTAGAAGCCATTGCTAGAGCCCAGAGAAGCCTTATTTGCTGGTCAACACCACATGTGCAGGAGTCAAAACCAAGGCCACCCTGGAGACAGGTGTGGACAAAAGTTGGAAGTGGAGGGAAGTGTGTGCACGCAGGAGTGGTGCCAACGGCCCATTGAACTGCGCAGCGTTTTTGCTTCCCTGGCCCTGGGAGAAGTAAGCAACCCGGGCCACATGACCTTCTTGGTGGGAACCAGCGCTATATAAGGTAGAGCCGGTTGGTAATCTGGTCCTCTTTCGATTTTGGCACCCACCCGCCCACCCTCTTTCTAGTGTGTCTTTTGGGGTCGCCTGTTGTGGGGCCAGATAGGAATTTTTTACCTCTATCCTGATTGGCATTGGAGGGGGGGATTTTTCGCCTATCCCACACTGGAAAAGGGTTTTGTTGGCATTTGATGGTGGTTTTTATAATCGGTCACACTGGCGGATAGTGCGGGAATAACTGGTTGTCACGGTGTCTCCCTTTTGTAATTATCATAAAGCAAACAGCACATCAGTTCTGATGGTTCTGCGGATCGTGCGATTACAGGGCTGAAGACGGCTGATGCGCTGGACCACTTGCGAACCAAAGGTCATCAAATATGATGGCTAGAGGTCTGGGGTGTTTAATTGAGGCCTTCCAGGTTCCTCCGGTCATTAGACAGTTGGAACCTGGGGCCTGGGACTCGCCCATTGACTGATATGGAATTATTTGGCGTTATTTCCCTGCACTACTGCAGGCCCCCTCAATTTTGGAATTGGTTTATTTGGTGGCATTTAATTTGGTTTAATAAAGTGTGGCCCATATTTAAAGAATTGTTGTCTTGCGTCTTCATTTCGGGGCCTGGGGGAGCAAAAAATCATTATCTGCTCAGAAGAGTTTGAAGCAACACAGAAAAGCCTGCAACTATACTCTCCAATGCATGAAGATCCTTCCCAGTTGCCTCTGCCAGTGGAATTTCAGGGGAGGTGCCCCTCTTTACCAGTCAAGCAGTGGGAAGGTACGGCAACAGGGGAAAACTGTCACACTGTGACATAATGCTGTGAGCACAGTTTGTTTGAATTTTCTGGGCACAGGCACATTCCACAAATACCTTTACTGTGGAGGCTTGTGACTGGGGTGTATGTTGACCTATAGGAGGAAGAGGAGGCTTATGATGAAGTGTACTGTGTTACACAGTACCCTGACGGGTCTGCTGAAGGAGCGTGGACCTCACCTCTACTAAAGTGAAAACACCAGCCTCCTAGTGAGGGGGGCTGTTGGGATGTTAGGATGGGTGGTAGAAAGGATATTGATTGTGCAGTCTCCCTCGAACTGCCCTCTCTCATTCCTAATCACCAGGATGGTCATGGGTGGTAAGAAGGCATGCTTTCAGGGCAGGAAAAAGTCAGTTCACTGGGGCAGTAGATCAAAGTGTAGGACAAGTCCTCCAGAGGACACTGGAAGTCCTTTTTACAACAAAGGCTAGATACCTGCTTTCAGGAGGAGCTGCAAGCATCTCTCTTGTCTGCATAAAAGATTCCCACCCCCATCCCATTTGTGTATTTTGCCTTTAAAAATTACAGGTCTTTTTTTCCTCCATCACGGCAGATGATTACTGATAAATATTTATCCCACCCTCCCCCACTCAGAAAATAGATATTGGGCATGTTGGGTGGGGTGTAGGGCAGAATTAGACAACATATATAAATAAGTGATGCATGTCCCTCCTTTGTTTGCAGTGCAGAAAATTAGAGCATTGTTGTTCCTCTATTGTAGAGCATAGCCGTTGAGTTGTCAAGGTTCTGGAAGCCTTCTAGCTCTAAAGTATATGCAGTCTCAGGAAGACCATCAGATTTTGCTGTCTACTGGTCCTCAGTGGGTTACCATACATAGCTGGTTAACTGTCTATAGTTAGTGTGATTCAGTCTAGGACTTATGGTTTCTTCTGTTCTCTTTTAATAATATATTGGGCCATCTTTTCTTTAGCCTATTAAAAATGTCTTTTTATGCAAATATGGGAGGAAGCTTGCATGTTGCTTGGCTACTATAAAAGGGAGTCACAACTCGAAAAAGTTTGGGAAACACTGCCTTAGCAGCAAGACTCATTGGCTATAATGGAAAACTATGTCTGACAATCCATTTCGGCCAGTGATTGAAGAATTTCTGGGTTCTTCTACCATCAAAGTGTCCAAATAGAAATGGAAGATACACATATGGTATGAGCTGACATAAAAATACGTGTGGAGACATGGGAGAGGACTTTCTCTGTCACTACTCCTGCCTCTCACAAGAAGCCAGGCTAGCCCCACCTTTGCTGCCCTTCCATAGGACCTTTCTCTTTAGATAGGCTTTTCCTTAGTGACATTGTCTAGGACAAGGATCTCCAAACCTTTGAGCATAAAGGCCACATTGCATATTGCCTTGCGTCCTTTCTTAGGAGAAAAGTGGGGCATAATGTTTCAATCTAATGACACTGCCCACCAGCATATTTTACCAGAGGCAATTGCTTAACCCTGCCTAATAGTAGGCCAGACTTTCATCCTGACCATGGTCCACCATATAGTCTTAGATAAGTGACCTTTTCTCAGCCCAAGCCATTTTGTAGGACTATTATAAGCATAAAATGAAAAGCTCCATCTACATCATCTTAAATTCATTGGAGCAAAGATGAATTATAAGCATGATAGGCAAATATCCGAGTAAGAAATGCAATCAAACCATTTATGTCACAAGTTCTTATTGCAACAATGGCAGCTTAGTCTGACTGTCTTAAATAGTGGTCATAAATCAACTAGAACATTTAGTGTGTGTGCATGCATGTTACTCTTTCCACAGGAACAAAAGATCTATACTTTGCAGCAAGTTACTACATGATAAGCTTGTTGTAATAACAACTGCCCTGTGGGAAGAAAAGGAGGAGAGCCAACATAAATGTTCTGGGATCAGTATGTAAGCTATCTTGGCCCAGCTCCTGTTGACTCTGCTTATTGGCACAGGTCCCACAGTAACACATGTAACTTCATTAAAATGCCAGTTTTGATTTGAATGCCTTGCTTAATAAGCTAGATAGTAAAACTGACACTGAGAAAATGAAACATTAATTAGTTGTTCTTAAGTTGGCACGTCTCACTTCTGCACAGTTCTGTCTGACGTATTATAGCTCTGTGCAATTGATACAGTTAGTCAGTGTGTATACATAAATAAATAATTTGAAAAACCTAGGTGAGTCCATCTTGGATGTGATTTCTGTGGTGTGTTTTTTTTAAAATGAAAAACACACTGATCCACATCCACACATGGTTATTCACATATACACAACCTATTGTCACACTTTACCTGTATTCATCTGTAAGCAAAGCCCCTCTCATCCTCATCCCCAACCAAAAATTAGGCTTAAGTCAACGGGAGGCTTTTTAAAGCATAATTGCAGATCATTCTTTCTCTGTGATATCCATAGGAATGCTGATGTACAGAGCAAAAAGTTCATCTTTTCATCCCAAGCGGCCATTACTGTAAATTTGCTGTGAGCTCCTGGGGTGGGTGCAGGGACAGAGCATCATGTTTCAGACTGTCTGTCTGTCTGGCCCATTTTGATCTCCTCTGCCCAGCAATAACTTTTCAGGGTTTCCAAAGAAGACTCATTCACAACACCTGCTGCTCTAATCCTTCATAACTGGACATGTAAAGGACTGACCCACAAATCTTCACAACTCAAAGTATACATTGAACCATTGGCTGGTATCCAATAATAAGCTGTAATTATAGCAAGCCCATTGAATCAGTGGGGATTTGGGTGAGCCGACTCCTCTGCAAGTTCCATTGATTCAAATGGGCCTGCTCTAGTTGTGATTTACTACTGGGTTTTAGCCACTGACATATATTATCTCTCTCCAATGGTAAATGTATTAGCTGAACTGTCTGTGTTTAAAGAAATCTAGTCTTGTTTTACCTAGTCCTTTTTTTCTCAGTGTATAAACTATGTAGACATTCCTTCCCTCACTTCACTCTTAGATCCAAGAAAGAGGTAGATTTATCCAGTGCACATGGATGTAGCCAGTAGCAAGTTCAGTAACTGAAAGAGCGAAACGTTGGCTAACGCCAAGGTTGCAGGAATCAGCTGGCAGCATCCATGAGACATGTTTACGTGTTACATTTTCAGAAACGTGTTGCCCATTTGCTTTAACAATCACCTGTGTCAAGTCTATGCATGTTCACAAGGAAATCTTTTAAGCAACAGGAAATGTTATTTGACTCTCTCTCTCTCTCTCTCTCTCTTTTTTTACTACAATTGCTAAAAACCCTCAGCTGTTCCCAAGATCTTTCAGGAAACAGTTCTAGTCACTGCAACTCAAAAGGCTAGTACAGAGCTGAAAAGAATTGCAGAAAAGATTAATCAAAATACAGCTGAAGCAGTTTAGAATGACTCTTCCCATAATCTTATATATATGCTGTATTGCATCTCACTTTCCGAGAATCTAAAAATAAACTTAATTAAAAAGAAGGCTCATCCTACTCTAGTCTGAAGAGTGTTCTTGTGTTCCACCAAATCTGTACTCTACAGTCTCACTTATTGTATTGTCTGGTGTAAGTGAAAAACACACTGGAGAATTGCAGCAGAATGAAATTTTAAACACGTTTACAGTGAATTAAAGCCTACTATAGACAGCAAGAGGGACGTGGTGGCGCTGTGGGCTAAACCGCAGAAGCCTGTGCTGCAGGGTCAGAAGACCAAGCAGTCGTAAGATCGAATCCACGCGACGGAGTGAGCGCCTGTTGCTTGTCCCAGCTCCCGCCAACCTAGCGGTTCGAAAGCATGCAAATGCGAGTAGATAAATAGGTACCATCTCGGTGGGAAGGTAAACAGCGTTCCGTGTCTAAATCACACTGGCCATGTGACCACGGAAAGATTGTCTTCGGACAAAACGCTGGCTCTATGGCTTGAAGAGCGGGATGAGCGCCGCCCCCTAAAGTTGGACACGACTGGACAAAAATTGTCAAGGGGAACCTTTACCTTTATAGACAGCAAGACTGACCCCTTAGCAAACATACTTATAATTATGCAAAATTATTTTCACCAGCACATTTTTATACTTAATTGTACCAGATTTAATTCCTACAAGCCTTGAACAGTGAATTTTGTAATTGGCATTAGAAGATGCACTGAATTAGCAAAGTAGGATCTTGGGTGTTTCCTCCCCCCCCTTTTTTTCTCTCTCTTTTAAATAAGAAATTCTACTGATACACAGATGCAAAAAGTTTTATGTCAACACATCTGACTCTAACGTGCATTACAGCATCTGTAAAAAGTTGCTGTTTTATATATTGCAACAGTGCATCAGTAGGCTGTATCACATCCTCCACACTTATGTGCTGCTATGACATGACTTACAATTAAGGTGCTAGATCCCAAATCAGCTGCAATGTTCTAATATAAGTGACAGCATGTACCTATAGCTATTTCTCATGGCAAGCCGTCAATACCAGTCTTTTAGCATCTAGCATTTAGAAACTCTAAATATATAAGGTAAATTCATATGGCAGAAATTTTTATGTTGAAGACACAGCTAGCCAGACCTGTAGTATTATTTTGAGAAAATACAGAGCACTGATTTTTGCCCTACCAAAATTAAGAAACAAACTGATCATCCCAAATGTTAAATCAGAATAACACTGGATATATTCCCATAGGCAAAATGTCATAATTCACCCATTCATGGACATATGCATACTATATGTGGCAAACTGAAAATATGCAGCATATCATTTTGCACTAGCAATACCTCTCAACTTGAAAAAATGAGGCACCCCAAACATTAATTGGAAATAACACTAGTAATATATTGCCAAAATACATCATAGTATTCAACACACTAATGCATGCACATATGCATGTGCACACATAGAGAGAGCATGCATGCCACAAAGAACAGGTTATAGCTGGGTATGTGGGGTGCTAGAGCTTATTGTTTCATAAAATAAAATTATAATTTGACCACACAAACCTGTGATGAAGTGAACAGGATATTACATGTTAAGCAATAAATTGGACCCTTGGCAGGGAGTTTATCTGATCATTCCATCACATGACTGGTGTAATGTATATACAGTACTTGGTTATGTTTCCTGAGAACATAACCTAGTGAAAGATCACAGGATTTGAGAAGGTACATAGAACTCTGTTGGAGCCAAACAATAATATTACATCTGCTGTTGGATTCTATCACTTTCAGGATGCAGGATGAAATAAAAATAATACGTCTCATATACATATTTCATTCACATAGAAAAACTCACATGGCATATAAAAGGGTTCTATCATACTCTTGTATCCCAGAATTATGCTATTTTGTATATAAGGGTTTTTTTTAAAGGTCAGGAGACATTACAAGAGAATATTCATAGGTTACGTCAAAACCTTTTCTCTCCTGAAAACTGAAATAATGTCATACAGCAGTTGTACTATCATATGGGTAGTTGGCAGAGGGCCTGAGGTGCATAATCGCAGTACTTACAAAACTGAACTTCTGGGCATGAAGAGGAACTTTTGTACAACTGCCCGGTTTTCCATAAGGAGGGCCATCTCACAGCTGAGAAACGTGACTTTACAGATTAAGTAATCCTCTTGGTCAGAAAGGAGCAAAATACGAAGAAAACAGAATCCAACAGAACAAGTTGCTTTAATGGCTTGCAGTGTGTGTGTGTGTGTGTGTGTGTGTGTGTGTACGTGCACGCATACACACACATACACACATAATATATGCACACACACATACAATATTCAGCATTCAACACTTGACAGGTATATATTCACAGAAGTAAATAGAGAAAATGAGCAGAACACCTCTCAACATAGAAAATTGGCATCACCAGCTTCATGTAAATGATATATTATATTCTAATGCCCATCAGGAATAAGTGAGCCACTGAGAAGATTTAGACATAAAGATACCTTATGCAGTCCGAAAGGTTTCAATTTTGCCATTTTCTAAACACAGAAAAATGCATCCCTCCGATTCAGAATATTGAATGTCTTATGGAAAGTGAAAGGTCATTTGTAACTGTCCAAAGGATTGATGGAGTTGAGATACCTCCTTGACCTTCAACCTGCACTCATAAAGAACAGTCTCAGATGACAGAGCATCAGGCAAATTTTCAGAAAAATGTCTTTTCTTATTTCATAGTGCGTAGTGGACTCACTACCTGATATTTTTCATAATTGTATGTCAAGATTTAATTATTGCATGTCTTCCCTCATTAAAAGTAGCCTGCTAACGAATACTGTGAGGCTACTATTGTCAAGCATTTCTTTCTCCTTTCTTGCTCTTGTATTCCAGATTAGTTTTCTTGAATAATTGCTTTGGAGGCCTCCACAAACAATGTCAAGGTCAAATCTTACAAACATAGGAACATTCTTCTCCAATTAATTATTGCCTGTTAAGGATGCATGCTAAGGATTTTTTAAAAATCCACTGGTGAAATTGCCATATAGTACAAGTAGAAGAAACTTAAGTTGAGATGTTAAAAACAATTGTTAAACTTTCACAAGGCTTGTGGGAAACAAGCAGTGTATTGTATATTGATCGCTGTACCATTTTTCAATTATGTAACACTTCACTGGAAAGAAATGCAATACATACTGCCAGCTATATAAGTTGAAAGTAAGGAAAAATTACTCACTGAGAATTCTTCCTGTCACAATCCCACCTTTTATTTCTCTGGGTGGGAGCAAAAACAAAAAAAGCAGAGTGCTCCAGTTCTGCTTTTCGCCCCTCATCCTGCACAGGACCAATAAGAGAAACACTTATACAAATACAGCTTCCAGTGGAGAAAGCATGAGTTGTCATTCATTATCATTATATTGCTCCCTCCAATACAAGGACTATCTTTCCACCCAGTTGTCGTTTAAGAATGATTAGTGCTTACCAGACAAGCAAAGAGTCATTAGCAAAGGATGCTCATTCTGACAGCAGCCGTTGGCTGAAATCCAGCAGCATAATTTATGCCATGTAAGGTGGTTGCTATCACAAGCTACAGAAGGTATTGGGAAATAATTTTTTTTATTTACCCCCCCCCCCGAAGGCCCTGAGGCTTCCTTGGGATCCTTTTCATCATGGGGAACCATTGTGAACCTCTGAACTGGAGTAAAGGGGTCTTCAATTTCAAAAGAACCCACCACTAGCTGTAAAATTATCCAGCCAGCAGCAATTTTAGGATATAAAAGACTCCCGTCTCCATCCCACAGCCTTGAGCAGCTTTCCTACAATGAGGGGACTCCCAAAGGAGCCTTGTGACCTGGAGTGGGGAAATTTGTAATTTCTGAAAAGCCACCATGACTGATGGCATCATCAACCTTACGCAACATAAATTATGTTGCTGGATTTAAGCAATAAGTGTTTCTATTTATTTATTATTTATTCATTTAAAATATATTTATCCCAACTTTCTCTCCCAAAGGAACCCAAGGCAGTTCACATCATTAAAAAGACAATATGAAGAAGCTAAAAACCATAGGTATACAGTGGGGTCTTGACTTGAGAACTTAATCCGTATTGGAAGGCGGTTCTCAAGTCAAAAAGTTCTCAAGTCAAATCTGCATTTCCCATAGGAATGCATTGAAAACCATTTGATCCGTATCTGCTCTTTTCCGTCCATAGAAACTAATGGGAAGCTGCTATTCCGCCTTCGACCACTAGAGGGGGATATTTTGTTTCTTTTTTTTTCTTAGGTCAAGAAAGGTTCAGGGAAGGCAGGGAAAATACAGTCCAGGCAGTACAGTGCCAGGCAGTCTGAAGACTGTCTCCCAATCCACTCTCTAAACGCTGGGAGGAGTGAGGAAGCAGACAGGCACCCTTTTCACTGGCCAACAGTTAAATGAAAGTTCAAATTTTGCACTTTCCCTGCCTCCCACGTGGTTTTTTTCAGTTCTTAACTCAAATCTAAGTACTTAAGTCAAGTCAATATTTTCCTATGAGAGCGGTTCTTAAGTCAAAATGTTCTTAACTCAAGCCGTTCTTAAGTCAAGACCCCACTGTACAAATATTTAAAAAGAAACAAGTATTATATTAAAAATAATAATAAAACCAGTACTAAAACACATTTAAAACAACTGACCACAAAAATCTATTTAAAAAACCCTTTCACAGCACCAGTCATTAAGGGAAAGCCTGCCTGTAGAGAAAGTTTTTTTTTCTTTTTTTTTTTCCTGCTTACGGAAGGAACAGCAATGATGGGGCCAGCCTAGCTTCCTGTTGGAGGGAGTTCCAGAGCCTGGGAGCAGCAATAGAAAAGGCCTTCTCCCCTGTCCCCACAAGTGCACCTGTGAGGATGGCAAGACCAAGAGAAAGGTCTCCCCTAATAATCTTAAAGCCCAGGCAGGCTCATAGGGGGAGATGCGGTCTTTTAGATAGCTTGGACCCATGTAACCATGTAATCTCTCTTTACAGAAGTTTTCACATAACCTGACCAACTGGCAGCAGAGTGATGCTTGTAGTGAATAGCAGGTTTCTCTTTTATTTCCTTCAACATCTTTTTCTGTTCTTCAGGATTTAAAAACAATAAATATGAAAGGACATGTCCATCACTTACCGAGAAAGTAATCCTCTCTTGAACTGGATCATTGTACGCCTCTCATTACCAGCCGTGGTGGAATGGAAGGTGGAGGGTATTGTTGTGTTTGCTTCCAACATGTGGGTTTCTTACAGGTGTGCTTTACGAGAACATAATGGTAAATGAAGAAAGCCTCCTGGACTGATCCATCAGGGCTTTTCTCACATCCTTTGTGTTCTTATGGAACTCTAAGCGGGTTCAAAAATTGCTTCTCTGTGGAATCCTCTTTTTGCAAAATCCCATATAATGGTGACTTCTTTTTGATTGGTAATATTTACATTACCCAGAAATAGAAAACATTTGCTTTTGAACTAAACTCTCAGAATCTCATGGTCAGTGGCCAGGCTGGCTTTGGAAATCTGGGAGATGCCCAAAACACTGAAATGCTTCCTATCTCTGACACTGTTGTGGTCAGGATAGCTCAAAAGAGGACTGAGATCATTACGTGAAGACCCAAGGGCTGGTCAGTACAAAGTCAGTCAGGGAAAAGATTAAAACATGGATAAAAAGCCGTGGAATTATTTTGATTATAAGGAGGAGCTTGAAGATAGTTTTATGGATAATTCAGATATAACTTGATCAAAAAAGAGAAGCAAGCAGTAGCTGAAAGAGAATATTTTATCTATACGAATGATAAAGATGCTCATTCAGCATCAGGACATGTATTGTGCTGCTTTGGCCCCAAATCTCTAATTTATACATTTACAGCAAAAATATTTGAATATTTGGCCCTGGCTTAGAAGTAGAATAGAATTATTTCCACAACAGGGCCCCTTCTAGTACTACAGCTTATTGCAAGGGTGGAGATATCTAGAGCAGCTTGAAGGCCTGTTGGGTTTTAGACATATATTGAACATAGAGGCATATGTGATATTTCTTTAGAATGCATGAAGTCAAATGCTAGTTTAGCCATCTGGACCAAGCTGGTTCTTTATTATACATACCTGCCACCTGTCATCACCCTTCCAAGGGATTCTAAACATCTCTTTGTACCTTGAGATCTCTGATCCAATGGGAGAAAACATTTGCAGTTAGAAGGTGACAAAATGTGATGCCTCCTGAAATTTGTTTTTCTTGGAGTTGAATTAGAAGGCTTCCATTTTCAGACAAGAGAAGCTTATTAGCTCTAGCAAAGAGGAAGGTAATGGAACATCCTTTTTCCTATATCAGTCTATTAGATACAAAGGTAACTTAGGGCCAAACTATGCAAGATGCTATGCCTCACAGTTAGGAGCACATCCTTCTAAACATCTCTTTATCCCACCATGAGGTTTCTGGAGCTCTGCACTGGCTTGTCTTTGGCGATTGCTCATCAGTAGATAAACATGGATGTCATTTGTGAATTATTGTGTGTACCCAGTTTTGAAAGAATCCATTTTTGTAAGGAGAACATTTCATCACTTTTTTATTACAAAAAAACTACATCTTACATAGTTGATCCCTTACATAACCTATGGGATGCTGTGGGCCAAATTCCCTTCTTCAACCCTTTCATTCAAATTATTCTAGACCACTGAGGTGGAGATTTTCTTTTCTTAACTATCTCTTGGTCAGTCTAAAATCTAGAAGCTATTCCAACTTCCTCAAACATGATAAGAATAAAACCATTCTAATTACTAAAAGAAAACAGAGCAGAAGACAGAGGTTCTTCCTGTTCTTAGTCCATTCCTATCCCAACAAATCAACATAAATTACCAGGGTAATTACCAATGCACTTACCAGGGTAAATTGGGTATATATAAAGGGACACATATTGTTACAATCTTGGAAAGAGCAGGATGAGAAGTCATGCTATTCTGGGTGTTTCCTTGTTATTGATTTCTGTGACTATCTAAAAGTAAACAGTCCATTTACTGTATTCGCGAAGGCTTTCATGGCCGGGATCTAATGGTTGTTGTGGGTTTTTCGGGCTCTTTGGCCGTGTTCTGAAGGTTGTTCTTCTTGACACCTTCAGAACACGGCCAAAGAGCCCGAAAAACCCACAACAACCATTAGTCCACTCATTTCCCTTGATATTTTTGAATACATCATGTCATATACTTTGTAAACGAATGATGGCTGAATCAAAGGACTAACAACATTAAAATGTTTAAAACAATGAAACCTTTTGAAAACTACAGCATTAGAAGACAACAACAGAAATTATAATTTGTGTTTGTCCTGCCAAATGACTGGCTATGTATTCATTGACAGGCATCATTATGCCTATACTAATGGCATAAATCCCATCCTTTGAGGAAAAGAACAACAACAACAAAAAATTCCAATATTGAAGACCCTGATGTGGTGTTTGTTATGGGGAAAACAGGACAGACTAAAAATTTTTAATGTATGATTTTTCAGTAACCATGGCCAAGTGCTTTGATTTAAAGAATACTTGAAATGTTTTGCCAATGGCAGGCAATGAAATCACAGTTAATAACTTTCACAGACTGCAATAAACTCCTGAGAGATCTGTACGCTGTCAAAGTTATGATTTTAAGGCCTGATAATGTTATATATTTATATATGATTTATCAAAGTGCACTTTATTTCTACTTCTTTTGATTTATTAAAAAAATATGTAAGAAATGCTTCTTCAAATATGTCAGTCAACAAGCATGTCAACCCTACACTGTAATCATTTCGAGGAGTATTTAAATAGGTACTATTATCTAGTAGAAACCAGAGAGAAACTACTGTTCATTACAAAGAATTCCTTTTTTTAAAATGGAGTTGCAGAAATACAATGGAACTTGCCATATACCAGATGTTGCCAACAATTTGTCCACTTCCCTGTTCCCACACACATCTTCAGACACCATTAATATGTAAATTTCATAATATCAAGGCCAGGAAGAATCTTGTGCCCCCTACCTGATTTTTTACAGAAAGAATTGGGCAAGGCCATTGCCTACAGGTACAAAAGAACCTGAAGCCTCTTTCTTATGTTTTGCTCTGTAGCCTGTCACACTGGACAGACTTTTAATACTTCCATTACAAAAGTTTTCTTTCTACACCCAAGAACGTGCTACACATTGTGCTTAGTTTCAAAACTGAATGAAAAAATTACCTTGGTTGATTTCACTGTCACTGCCAAGCTCATAGTCTCTGACTTCTGCAGTATATCTTGAGGCCAGGAGAGGACCACAGATACAGCAGAACAAAAACCACCCACCATGAATATGTTTTCCTCTCTGCATTGACAGCCTCATTGTAAATAGAAAACTAATGCAGTTAACAAAGACCTAGGATATCTTTCCCCTATTGTGTTAGTTTTCTGTTTACATGGTGTTTTTAATGGGGAAGAACATTCAAATGAGGAATGTGATCTGTCTTCAGACAAATGTACAAAAACAGATTGAATCAAGACTATTAATTTGACTATGGGGTGGAGGAGAGAGCTGCTGTGCACCCTAAGATAAAGCAGCTCCCCAACAGTACCCCTTCTCATTGTATTTGGCATTTGTAGAGTTAAAAAGGTGGTCTAAACTTTGAATTCAGCAAAGGGATTATTATTATTATTATTATTATTATTATTATTATTATTATTATTATTATTATTATTATTATTATTATTATTATTATTATTATTATTATTATTATGTTGTTGTTGTTGTTGTTGTTGTTGTTGTTGTTGTTGTTGTTGTTGTTGTTGTTGTTGTTGTTGTTGTTGTTGTTGTTGTTATGAAATATTCAGGTACAAAACAGGTCAGGCGCTTTTGACAAATTTCAAGTTCAAACCTAACACCATCCATCGGCATCCAAACTGGTGCAACCTCTTCTTTTACTCATGACCACCTCACTCTCCTACATGTATAAATGTAACTGAATGGAAGATATTAATCTTATATTTCATCCTACATTTCTTAAACTACTGGTATAGCAAAATGTCCATCATTCTGAAAGACCACTGGAGAAGCGGTATTGTGTGATTCGCATTGGAATATCTGTTTTTTTGCTCTTTACACCCTTCTTAAGAGTATAACAGCCAAGCATCCTAGTATCATAGGCAGAAAAGCTTGTTCCACTATGAGTATGTCAATTATATTCAGTTTTGCTTTGTTTCAGTTTTGTTTCCCATAACAATGAATGAGGTGAGGGTTAAACTTTCATTTCTTTTAGAATCTCCGGCTTCTTAAGGCTGATCTTAGGACAAAGAGGACAACAGAAGATGCCAACCTGCATATGATAATTTAAATGTTCCAACAGTAATACTAAAATTATTGGCATAATTTACACAAAATTACAATACATCATACTGGAATGAAGATGACTGTGACCTTTGTGTCTGGAGAGAATTCAAAAGAATTCTTCTAATTCTTTATTCTTAAATCTTACTTGGACTGGACAACCCTTGAAACAGATGCCACTGTCAAAAAGCAGATTGCTTTCTGTCTTCCAAGAAGAAGAGTGTGCTTTGCACCAAAGGAAACATGGTCACATCACTTACATGGATTCAGTTCACTGGTCCATTTAGCTTTGCATTTTACAGAGCTGGTCCTACTGTTAGGCAGAGTGAGGCAACTACAATTAAGTCAGCAGATAATGCAATTTATTTATTTTTTTAAATTTTATTTATTGAGTTTCTAGTCGTCCTGACTTAGTGAAACGCTACTCGGGCCAGTTTATATACTTAAGCAGAACATACAAATAATAAAACGAGTATATAGCACAGACTTAACACCTCCCATTTGTGGCGGAGGTGAGGTACTGGGGAACAGAGCTCCATATACACTGTATCGCCTGCCCTGTGGTCCTTAAGCTAACCTGCTGGCCTCACCTGTTCTGGTAGTAGACAGTGTTGGAGTCAGATTCTGACTTACCAGCCTAGTAGGTTTTTGTATGTAATGGTGCTGGTGATATGTTTTTTTCACTCAGGCAACATACCAGCTTAGTTAGCCCCTGGTATCATGACATTGACTAGCCCTAGTTCTCCAAGCTTACAGACAGGAAGCTTTCCCAGCTTTATCCACAGATGTCAATAACTGACTCTGTGAAAAAAAAAAAAACCAATGTATTGCACAAGAGGATATCAACCATTATTTTGACCTTTTGAAACGCAAACCAAATCAGTAGGAATCAAGATTGTTCCTCCATAAGTACTTTCACCTTCTTCGTCATACATGGAAGAACACATAAACCTTGTATAGGGTCAAGGTAATATACAAAAAAATTCCAAAACCGTTAAGCTGTTTGCTATGTTAGTTGAATCAGATTATGACATTTTTCTTATTATGCTTTAGCTCGCTAAATTGTGTAGCAATGTTGAAAAAAAAAGTTTTTTCATGTTAAAAAATATTTTACGAAAATGTGGCCTATTTTATCAACTTATTTTTCCTCTTAAAGAATATTCTATACACATTTTTGTTAACTGGATGCTTCATTTGTATTTTACATGGATTTCTTTTTGAAATATTAGATTTTTTTTAAGACAAACTGGAAAAAATGTTAAGGCTGCCTTACAATAGGTTATAATGCACATTAACACTCAACACAACCACCACCTGCAAGGAGTTTATTAAACTACATCTTGGTTGTGATCCTGTAAACTGTGTATACAACAGATATAGAACAAACGGTGTTCCTTTATGGAGCTTGTGCAAGGAGACATCCAAGACCTCCTTGTGGAAGCCTAAGCCAGCTATGTAACTTGGTTCATATACTGGCAACACATACACAAACAGAAGAGCATTTGATGTCAGTAAAACATAAGGATTCACTGGTGCACAACAGGATCCCAATACTTGCCTTTGACTGGAATCCAGTTGGCTCAACTCTGCTAGCACAAATTGTGATGATGTCATCAATTGGCAATGTTAATCTTTAATTTAAATTCATTTAAAGGTTCCCCTTTCTCCCTTCAGGCTTTGAGGCTTTCAGGTTACCGCCGGTGTATATTTCTGGATATCAAAGGCTTCTCCTTCCCCCATCATCTCAAATGTTTCCTCAGGGCAAAAGAGATCCCCAGGGAGCCTCAAAACCTGAAGAGAGGGATAAGAAGCTTTAAATTAAGTTAAATGAAATTATAGACTAATGTCACCAGCTGGTGTCATCATCACCATTTCTGCTGGTGGAGTTGCGAATCAGGATTTCAGCCTTTGTTTTCTAATGTAAGACTTCAAGTACAGAAAATTGCCAAGTATTTTCCAAGCCATAAAAAGACTTTAAGTGGTATTTCATTATTATTTTATTTTTTATATATTAAAGCCAGAAAAGTGTTCTAGCTGTTCTTAGTAAAATGGCTTGGGTTTTTTTATGGATGATACAAATGCATTTTTACATAAAGTTAATAGGGAATAGCTGAATTGCCCTCGGTTCATCAGCTGCAACTTGGGAAATGCAGGTTCCTGTCCTCAGTACTACATGGAACTCACCCAGTTACCTTTGGCCAGTTACTTCTTCTGAGAATAAAGTGGGGGGTCTGAAGAGTCAGGCATTCCAGTTTGAGATAAATGGAGGAAAGAAGCAATATAAATGTATGTATGTATGTATGTATGTATGTATGTATGTATGTATGTATGTATGTATGTATGTATGTATGTATGTATGTATTTATTTATTTATTTATTTATTTATTTATTTATTTATTTATTTATTTATTTATTTATATGCCGCCCACACTACCCAAAGGTCTCTGGGCTGCTTACAACATTTAAAATACAATAAAATTTAGAACAATTAAAATACAATTAAAATATATATAAAAATTGCCATCGGACCCACAGCTAATATTATTTCAATTAAAAGCCTTCTGGAACAGGAAGGTTTTGACCTGGCGCCAAAATGTCATCAGCATCGGCACCAGACAAATCTCAGTCGGGAGGGCATTCCATAGTCTGGGGGCAGCTGTCGAAAAGGCCCTTTGTCTACAAGCCGTCCCTCTTACCTCCTTAAGGGACAGCTCTTTCAAAAGGGCCCCCTGGCTAGATCTTAACTGCCGGGTAGGTTCATATGGAAGGAGGTGGTCCTTCAGGTATCCAGGGCCCAAGCCGTTTAGGGCTTTATATGTCAAAACAAGCATTTTGAATTGGGCCCGGGCAGCAACTGGTAGCTAATGTAACGTATACAGAATCGGCTTGATATGTTCCCTGGTGGCTGCACCACTCACCAGCCACGCACCTTGATTCTGGATCAGTTGCAGTCGCCGGACTGTCTTCAAAGGCAGCCCCACGTAAAGTGCATTGCAGTAATCTATGCGGGATGTTACCAGTGCATGTGTAACTGTCATGAGACTCCGCTCGTCCAGGTAGGGCCGTAGCAGGTATAATTTCCACAGCTGAAGGAAGGCGCCCCTGGCCACCGAGTCCACCTGGACTTCCAGTGTTAGACTGGGGTCCAGGAGCACCCCCAAGCTGCGGACCCTGTCCCTTAGGGGGAGTGTAACCCCATTCAGGGCAGGGAAATGGCCCTCCAGCCTGTCCGGTGAAGCACCCACTAACAGCACTTCCGTCTTGTCAGGATTGAGTTTCAATTTATTAACCCTCATCCAGTCCATTATCAGGTCCAGATACAGAAACTGCCTCACCTGGATTGGTGGAAAACAAGAGGTGGAGCTGAGTATTGTTGGCATATTGCTGACTCCTCAGCCCAAACCTCCTGATGACCTCTCCCAGTGGTTTCATGTAGATGTTGAACAGCATGGGGGACAGTATTGAGCCCTGTGGAACCCCATGACATAACTGCCATGGGGCAGAGCAACTGTCCCCCAGCACCACCTTCTGGACACGGTCAGCCAGGAAGGAGCGGAACCACCGTAAAACAGTGCCCCCAACTCCCAACCCAGCCAGCCTATCCAGAAGGACACCATGGTCGATGGTGTCGAAAGCTGCTGAGAGGTCCAGGAGTATCAACAGGGTCACACTCCCCCTGTCTCTCTCCTGGCAAAGGTCATCATACAGGGCGACCAAGGCAGTCTCCAAAACCCAGCATGAAACCCGATTGAAATGGATCCAGAAAATCTGTTTCACCCAGCAGCACCTGGAGTTGCCCGGCCACAACCCGCTCCAACACTTTGCCCAAATAAGGGACGTTCGCCACTGGTCGGTAGTTGACCACCAGCCTTGGGTCCAGGTTAGGCTTTTTAAGGAGTGGTCAAATTACCGCATCTTTCAAATTACCGCACTAGGGACCACTCCCTCTCTCAAAGAGGTGTTCACGGCCTCCTGGACCCAGGTGCGAGCCCCCCTGGCTGATCTTCCAATTAGCCAGGATGGGCAAGGGTCGAGCGGAGTGGTGGTAGAATGGACAGATCCAAGCACCCTGTCCACATCCTCAAGTCTCAACAATTGAAACTCATCCATTAATACTTGACCTAAGCACGGCGCACTGGACACATCCTCTGATTCTGCAGTAACTGTGGAGTCCAACCCACTGCGAATCTGAGTGATTTCCCCTTCAAAATGGATGGCAAACTCATCACAAGGAGCTGATGAGCAGTCCGGGACCTCCACCAGATTTCCCAGTTGAAGAAGATCCTGGACCACCTGAAACAGCTCTGCTGAACGACATTCTGAGGAAGCAATATGGCTGGAGAAATATTGCCATTTTGCCAGCCGTATTGCCATGAAATAGGCCCGATAATGGGCTCTAAGTCGTGTTCGATCGGACTCCCAATGGGATTTCCTCCACCTGCGCTCCAGTCATCTACCCTCTTGCTTCATCACCCGCAGTTCAGAAGTATACCAAGGAGCTGTCTGGGCTCAGCGAGCAGGGAGAGGGAGCTTAGGCGCAATCGTGAGAGGGGAGAAGAAGCTAATAGACTAAACTTGACCAGGAAGTGGTCTGACCATGACAATGGGGTCACAACCAGCCCCTCCACATCCAAACCACCATCTTCCAGTCCCGTTGAGAAAACCAGGTCCAAGGTATGGCCCTTCTCATGCATCGGGCCGATGACACATTGAGATAGCCCCATGGTTGTCATGGTGGCCATGAAGTCCTGAGCCGCCCCAGTCAAGGCAGCCTCGGCATGGATGTTGAAGACCCCCAGCACCAACAGCCCAAGAGTCCTCAACACCAGGTCTGAGACTACCTCCGTCAGCTCAGGCAGGGAGACTGTTGGTACGCAGCAGGGTGGGCGGTACACCAACAGAATCCCTAATCTGTCTCGCAAGAGACAGTATATATAGATAAATACTAATGGGAAAATTCCACTCTTGAAAAATACAGAATCAAAAAACATGACAAGCCTTTTCTTGAGTTCTGATAATGAGGGGGGTAGAAAATTGTGGGCAGAACAGAGATGGGAAAGTCCTGGGTGTGAGGGTTGGAGTCCTGGAAAAAATATACCAAAATTCAATATACATTTGGTATGGAAAGGGCTTTTCAAAAATTCATGTTTGAGAGAAAGTAAAGCTGGTGAGTGTATCCATTCCTAGTTAAAGCATCAACAAAAGGGTGGGGGAAATGGGTGAGGAAGAAGTAGAGTTAAGAAATAAAGAACCTGAAATAGTAGCAAGGAAAGGTAATAAGGGGTGGAACTTCTAGGGCCAGATTAGATTTTCCAGAAGTTCTATGGTGCTTCTTCTTAGCAATGGACAGGGCTAATGGCAAAATCATGGGAGCAAAAATATCAGCATATTTTATCTTAAAGCTTTTACTGCCAGCATCTCTGCCTTAGAAGAGGCACTCTAACCTTAAATACGTCAGATAACAGAGAAACGTCACCAGTTGAAGTTGCTATTTAGGAAGCATTTTCATCTTCTCAATAATCCTGGAGGTCCAAACCAGAACCCCCAAGGGGGCCATACTGGGCCCTAGGACTTAAGGTTTTTCGTTCCTGGAATAAAAGATCAAAACTTGAGGTAAGGGGCAGGTCTAGGAGTAAATGGAAAGAACAAGACGGAGAAGCCTAACTGAGGAGGGAAGGAGACAGAATAAGCAGAAGGCCTGAGAGCTAGTCAAGGCAGGAAAGTTGAAGTGAAGCAAAATCCATCAGATGTACACGAAGTACACTGCAACAGGCCTTAGCATGTACACAAGGCTTCAATCTTCCTTTGTGGCTCTGCTGACATACTCAAATATGTCATATTATTTATGTCCTGCTATAGTTATAAAAAATCACTGTCTGATACAGATGGCCACCATACAGCCACCAGATATGATTTAGCATTTGTGTGTCTAGTATTTACAAACATCAAGATATGCAAATTCAGATATGCTTCCATATATGCATCTTGGCATATGCAAATTGCATACATTTATTACACAAAATGAAATTACGGGTTGAAGCAATTGTTTAACTTATTGAAATCATCATGTTTGCAGCTCTTATTTACTGACGAACATCTCTGAGTCATACATTGGTTTGTACATATGACTGTTTCGTTAATAACATTAAAAGTCATTAAACATAGCAATTACTATTAAATAGACTGTGTATGGATGAGATACAGCATTCATTAGAGAGGAAAATGGCTGCTTTTGAGACATTTAGGGTAATGTTCTACTTTTCATACATGATATTGTATTAAATAAAAGAGTCAGGATCTATATGACAAATATTTTTACTTGAACACGTTAATGCCCTCGTAGCTTTTATAACCCGTCTTTTTCTTAATCAGGTACATGAGTCTCTGTAAACTTTCTCTACTTTCAAAGGCAAACATAGCTAATAATTTCTGTAAAGGTCTTGAGCCCTCAGAACATCTGTTTTTAGTTTACTATAAAAACGGTGTCTCTGATCTCATGTGTTGAACTACTGTATGTTTGCCACTGTCTATTTCCTGTGAAAAAATACACTGAACAATAATAGCTTTTGTTCCTAACCTTCCAGCCACAAAAGCAGCTGAACAAATAACGTTCATGCTTTCGTTTGGAATAATTTATGCCATGTATGTGTTTGCACAGGGTCATTTGGGTTATTGGATGTTTCATCATTTAAAAATCAAATCTTAGAACTCAGAACTACTGAAACCTTTCGTCTAATAGGTTCCTCATGCTAATAGCCAGTATATTAATGGAGGTTCTTTCTAAGTACTTCTTCCCATTATGTTTAACAATTTATTAGCCTTATATAAAGATAGTGGAATACTCATCATTATAATGGAAACAGTTATAAATATAAATTGTGTGTGTTTGTGTGCACAAGCGCATGTGTGCGCTTGTCTACACCCACCCACACACACGTATTTATGTCTCAAAAATATTTTCCTTTTGAGTTTTGATCAAAGTTACTGTTTTTTTCCTACTTATTGATGGACATTGTTATCCTTTTTCTGAGATAAAGATGCACAAGATTGCTTTAGAATTTTAATCCCTTTGTTATTAAAATACAAACCAATCCTGAATATTGGGTGTGAGTTTTTTTGGGACAATTTGTTTTGGTAGTTGTATGGAGCTTTGTGTCCCTTTATTGGGAGAAAGGTGGGATATAACTCAAGTAAACAAATAAAAGAAAGAATAAATAAGTTATATATTTTAAAACTTATATATATATAAAAAACTTCTTAAACGGCTAATCACTGCCAAGCCTTTCCATTGTCTAATAACAGATATTGCAGCTAGCACAGAATTGCCAAAATTTCATACTACAGCTCTTTCTACTCATGTCTACTCAGGAGTCATCCTCACAGACTTTAATGAAGCTTACTCTAAGGCAGTAGTCATGGGCTCCATGATCACTGCACATGGTGACAGCAGCCACGAAATTAAACGATGCCTGCTTCATGGGAGGAAAGCAATGACAAACCTAAACAGCATCTTAAAAAGCAGAGACATCACCTTGCCGACAAAGGTCCGCATAATCAAAGCTATGGTTTTTCCAATTGCGATGTATGGAAATGAGAGATGGACCGTAAAGAAGGCTGACCACCGAAGAATTGATGCTTTTCAATTGTGGTGCTGGAGAAGACTCTTGAGAGTCCCCTGTACTGCAAAGAGAACAAACCTATCAATTCTGAAGGAAATCAAATCTGAGTGCTCACTGGAAGGACAGATCCTGAAGCTGAGGCTCCAATACTTTGGCCACCTCATGAGAAGACTTGACTCCATGGAAAAGACGCTGATGTTGGGAAAGTGTGAAGGCAAGAAGAGAAGGGGACGACAGAGGATGAGATGGATGGACAGTATCATCGAAACTGCCAACATGAATTTGACCAAACTGAAGACAGGAGAGCCTGGCGTGCTATGGTTCATGGGGTCACAAAGAATCAGACATGACTTAACAACTAAACAAAACAAGTAAGAGCAGAAACAGTGTGATATCTTTAAGACTAATCAATTTACTTCAGTGCGAGCTTCTGAATTTTCAGACAGGGAGTTGTATTAATTGATTTTGGCAACAACAAGAAGAATATTTTAAGATTTAAAATGTATTTCAGTGTGCTATATCTGAAGGAAGAGAATGTAGGACAAGGGTGCTGGGATGTTCCCAAACTGCCACTGTTCGGGGCACATGAGGCTTCATTTTTCTCGCTCCTGATATAACCCTTCATCAGATAGACAAAAAAGAAAAAAAAACTTCCATTGCACAAGCATTTATTTATTTATTTATTTATTTATTTATTTATTTATTTATTTATTTATTTATTTATTTATTTATTTATATCCCACCTATCTAGTTGATTGAGACCACTTTAGGCGTCGATTAAGACCACTCTATTTTGTCCTTATGGGAATTATTGGAATTAGGTTTAGGTTTAAGGGCAAATTTACCCATCTTGTATTACCTGAACCAACTGAAAATGATCCCTTTGATGATCCCACGAAGTGTGTCAACCTACTAGCAACCACAATCTGACACTTCTTCTTCTTGGGATCATGTTTTGCCAACAAATGGCAGGGCACACCTTTTCTCCCAATATATTGCACAAGTTGGGACATAAAGTATGCCAATGACAAGAATATTTGATGGGACATTTTTTTGGCCCAACCTCTTTTTTTCATCTGTCAAGAAAATAAACATATACACACAAAAAGGTATATTGCAACTGGCTGAAATAGAGGAATGTGGTTTCCAACTTCACTGGTGACAATGGATAGCTCAGTGGCTTTGGTATGTGGCTACGGAGCCAAGTGTTTTGAGAGTTCAATTCTCCACTGTGACTCCTTGACCAGGGCTGCATGGTGCGATGATCCATAGGGTCCCTTCAACTGTGCAGTTCTAAGAATGTGACAGAATGCCTTCTTTAGAGATCGAATTCTCTGTAGAATCTGTCAAGAAAACAAAGAAAAAATCAAGGGTAACTAAATGTCCCAGATGGGTGGATGAGGTTAAAACTTCCACAGTTTGCCTGATAAAGAAAGCATGTGAAACAACCACGAAATGCCTTAGAATACAGCCCAAGATACCCTTATATTAATTTTCTGGGTTAGATCAGACTTGAATGCATGACATTCAAAGATATCAGTTGTTATTACTGAAGTAGTATTCTCACCACATTAGCTAGTTTTCTGCATGTTTTCTACACCTTCTCTTATATACTGTAATTTTGACAATTGGTAGATGTTTTCAACCAGGCAGTCTGGCCCAGTTTTCATGTGCCATCATGATAATTTACTAGAAGAATAAAATATTAGCTGAGAGGTGGACAATTCAAATCCCTAGGGTTGCATGTGGCCTTGGCCTGATCTCTTCCAACCCTTAACCTAATTTCAAAAGCCCTCTGTAAGTGATGAATTCAGGTCTCTGAAAGTGTGATTTCTTCCCTGTTCCAACAGCCTATTAGGTGAAGAGAAGGAGATGAAATCAGAGTGAGACAGTTCCATCCCCAGCTCTACCCCAACAAATTACCTCAGGTAGTGGTGAAAAGAAAAGTCTGTATCTTTGAACCTATGACTTAAAGGAATTATATTTTGTTTTTGCATGTTACTGAGGCAGTTGGCCAAAGGCAGTTGATTAGGACTTTGGAAATTTAGCACTGAGCCCCCACTGGGCCACAAAACTCTGAATTTGGGCTACTCAAACTGGTCATCTGCACAATCTTCCCTGCCACACAGGATTGTTGTGACTATAAACTGTAGAAGACAGCCATGAGTGTTGCCTTAGGGCCACTGGAAGCAAGGCAAGGTTTTAAAAAAAGATAATCCTGATCATCTTAATTCTAACTTTAAAACATTACTTTTTTATCCCCAGAAACAATTGAAGGAAAGTTGATCACAGGAAAAATACCCACAGAAAGTAATTTTTTATCAAATGAAAGAATCTAAAGAAAAATTCATATAGTGGCCCCAACCTTGGGTCTCAGATGCTCTTGGACTACAACTCCCAGAAATCCTGGCCAGCACAGCTAGTGGTGAAGGCTTCTGGGAGTTTCAGTCCATAAACATCTGGAGACCCAAGGTACCACTGCACTAGAACAGTTCTTGGTTCAGTATTGTTGGGTAAACAGAAGAAGCAGAGGAAGGGCAGGTTGTTCATAAGGGGAAATGGGTTACGGCTCAGGCTACTCCCCGCAACAACCCACTGTCCCCCTGAGGCCGAGAGGTTCAAGGCTCCACCTGTGTTCCTTTTCTGCTGAACTCTCAGTTTCATCATATGTTGTGTCACTTTGTGTGATGGACAGGGTGCGGAACATTTCTAATTTGAGGGCAAGAGGGGTGGGTGTGGGTGTGTTTCTGCTTCTCTGTTGAACTGCAGCATGACTGAATAGAATGCAGTTGAAGTGGTGTCTGAATAAATGCCTGCCTCGTACATGTATGCATGTATGAATGCTTGCCTCCCTGTCTGTGGATGTTTGTATGTGCACATACTCAGGGGCACATGCCTCTGTGCATGTGTGTTGATGTGCACATAGGTACACACCCATGGGCATATGAATTCTTATTTTTGCCATGGAACTGTTCATCCTCCATCCACTGCCTACTGTGCCTTTAGTCCAACCAACCACAGTGGTCATGAGCTGCCTCTGTAACAGTGAATGGGCAAAGAAAGGGTGGGTTGCCAAGCACAGAAGTGAGAGAAGATGAAATATGTCTTTATTGTATTCACATTGCCTTGTCTTCTTATTTCTTCGGGAATAAGTTAACTTTTGGTGTTCAAGATATTTCAGCCTACAGCATCCACAGTTCTTTGGCAATGGCCATGCTAGCTAGAGCTTTGGGAAACTGAAATTCCAAACATCTGGCGGTTCAGGCCTGCCACTCCATGCTTTTTAGATGGTTTCCGCCTACAGTGGAAAACTGAATGGATGGAATATATCTCTGGATTTATTGAAGGGGTTTTGTACCAAACATGGAGTTTATTGGAAAAAGAATAATACAATTTGTGAAAATTCATTTTGCATGCCTATTCCAGCAAGCAAAATAGTCTCTAGTCATGCAGGGCTGGCAAACCTTTGGCACTCCAGATGTTTTGAAGTAGAGATTCATCCCACCCACCCCCCCGTTCCTTTATCACTGTTAATACAGGCTGGGAATTTTGGAATTTGTCATCCAAAACACCTGAAGTATCAAAGATTCACCACTCCTGCATGTCTCCAGGAATTAACATGTTATAATTCATGAGAGACCATGCACCAATAGAAAAGAAAAATCATCTCCCTTAAATGGAATGGAAGCCTTTCAACACAAGCTGTTGTGCCCTCAGCTGTACTGCACTACAGCTGGCATCAGCCCTAGTGAGTATGGGCAGGGATGATGGGAGTTGTTGTCCAACACATCTAGAACGTTTGTCTCAGGCAAACGCACATTTCAACAAAGTCAGAATCCTGACCCAATTTTTAACATACATAATCTCACTGCTGTCATTTTATGTGTTGTAAAATACGAGAGAAAAACTGGGAACCTAATCCTTTTTCTCATAAACACCAGCTATGTTTTTTTTTTTTAAAAAAGCAACAAATTGGTATACAACTGTACTAAATATTACCGCAGCTGCTTGGTACTTCTAACCACCGACATGTTAGAAAATATAGCAAAAAATGTGTAATGTGCAGTCATTAAACTATTCTTTATCGCCTAAAGATCTGGAATACTGTTTTTAATGCATAGCTGATGGCATCTCTATGAGAGCACAGCTGCACAGAAAAATGGTTCCGCTTCCATATGCTTCCCCTGCAAATGCAATAGAGTAGATCATAAATATGAAGAGTGAACATACCATTATTCAATGTCCCCGAAGAAAATGAAAGCCTGTGTTTTCCTTGCATTCATCCATTTTGCAGCATGGTTTAATTTAATTTTAATGTACATGTTATGTCTCTTAGTAAAGGCTCCAACATAGTGAAACAAGCAAAGACCAAATCAATATGCAATCAAATGCCTAGAATTCATTGTATACTTGTTTACATATCATTAAAAAAATTCAAGATTTCATAAACACCTTTGAGAGTTGTAACTCACACAGCACATCCTTATGTCCATAATTTCATTAAAACATCTGTATACTAATTCTGTTTGATTTGGATCAAGCAAAATACAGTCACAATCTTAATTAGTTTACAGGACTAGCATAACATGTAACTAGATTTAAAATGGAAGTCTTCCCAAATATCTCATGTGTACAACTGGACACTTTGAAGTCAAAAGGTCATTATTTTCCTGAAAATTACATATTCTATGCAAAATTCTGATAGTCTTTATTGATGGACAGTGTCATAAAGCCATCACTGTGTTTATAGACATTTAATTGAAGACAGCATAAAACGATAAACTAAGAAACATGCATGGTTGACTCCTCCAATTCAAACCATAAATCATACTGATGTTCAGACAAGTCGCCCAGACACAAATTCTGATGATAGATGAACCATTTAACTTTGATTTTTGAAAGCAATGAGCTTGCTAGCAATACCTCACACTGACTAATACCACATATGGTCATATAAGAACTCATCAAAAATCCATTTTTCTCTTGTGTGGATGCTAAAATTATCTTCTAAATGATCGTTATTAAAAGTATGCAGTGTGTAACATCTTTCATGTGCATAGCCGGATTAAAAGTCTTCTTGCTTCAGTAAGCAATGATTTTATCATTATTCCTAATCTTTCAATGGGGGCTCTTAAAAATAAATAAAACAATGATGTAATCTGCAAAATTAATTTTTGAAGAGCAATGAAGGAAACTGAGCCAGTCAAATAAATGGAATGGAACTTTGTTTTTCATGGCTTCTTATGTATGATATTTTATACAATTAACAAAATGCTACATAATCAAGTATGTTTTAACCAATCCCTTATGAAATTTTTCTTGTCACACATTGCCTATAAAATTAATATCCAGTTGGAAAAATAAGTGACGTCTACACTAGCAATTTTCTCATAGTCAGGTGTTTACATAACATGTCATCCACCTAAAAATTAAAAAGAATCTATATGTAATGTATTATTATTCCCTAGCATTGATCATGGTATTATCATGCATCTTCCACATTTTCATTTTCACACTTTCCAATCTTAAGCAATTTAAATTAAAAACAAATTCAATTTATAATCCACTTTTCAGATAAAACAGCACCGCATCCTTTTATGGAGATTTTTGATCTCACTAAAGGATGTGACCACTCCAAATAGAAAAAGTTATAATAATAAACAATATAATATTAAACAACATTACTCTTTTGTAATCTATAGCCAGCTTTGAAGATTTGGTGGTGAATCTTGAAATCTTTACAATGGGACCAGAGTACATGACTAAACCTGTACATCCTCATTTGAGCTGGATAGTTTCAATATTGCTCCTATGTTAATTAATGAGCTGACAGCAAGAATAAGTTTGTGTAGTATTTTTTTTCTCTTGGTTACTTGGAAAACTGAATTTGGAATATATCTCTGCCATTATTCTATGCTAATGAATGCATCTTCAGAGTTAAATAAAAACTCCCAGTTTTTGCCTATTATTAAATAACATAAGAGTTCAAATACAAACTTCTGTCCTTTAAAAAAAAGAGGGTAGCATTTCCACATACAGATACTCCGCACATGCTCAAGATACCAGGTGGTGGCTCTCTTTGACTAGCCAGAGCAGTGAATGACTGCAAAGGATGATAATTCAGGGGGAAGTAGTCGCTTCCCCCTGCCCCCAGGGACTTGTTTAGCTGTACAGCATAATGTCAGACTTTTGGTCTTGTTAGTAAGCAGAGTGCATACTTGCACCGAGGCAGAGAGTATTCAAGATTCATTAATATAATGTGACTTGCTAAGCTTACTAACAAAGCCCTCCAATTTTTGCCTCATTTTCTCATTCTTTTTTCTCAAAAGGTATGTAGATGGTGTGGAACATATATTTTTTCCCCAAAAGGAAAATCTCTAGTTTCAAGATAAACAGGCTTGAATAGATATAAAACTTTGTAAGCAAGTGCACCTTTAAGAGTCACTTTCAGTCCCAGAATCATTCTGAATTCATTCCATTCAAGATCAATCCATACACATAATAGACTATACCTGGCACCAGGATTTGGGCCTTGAGCAGCACAGTTGCAGGCTGCACAAAGTTCTCTTCTTTTTAGTGGATGCTTTACAAACCGATACGGCTGCAGTCTTTCCAGTGCTGTTCCAGCAGTTCCTCTTACCCCAGTTCTTACCGAATCAGGTTCTGGAATGACAAGCTCAGCATGGACCCTCTCAACTTCCTTTTTGGTATCATCCGGCTGTAATAAATGAAAGAACAATGATATTTAGATGGATGAGTTGTGTGCCAGGAAGAGAAAACTACCAAACAAGGACCTAAAGCGATCCCCTGTCTTCACATGCTTGATTTCATTCCTTAATTAGAGCCATTAATCAATAGGTATGAGATATGAGGCTTTAGAAGGGCTTGGTGACACGACACCTTGCCACCTGTCAAAATTACAGCTTTCTGTTCATGCACCATCCCTCAAATAGTTATTTTCTCCAAGCCTGGCTGCATCTCACAATCCATTATTTACTGTATAGTTCTATCTCAGTGCAGTGTCAAAAGACAACCCTCTGATGATAAGGAATGGTTTACATAGAATGGTTAAAACTCACAAACATACTTCCACTGATCCTACATTTCTTAAGGCTTTAAAATGCTGTGTAATCATTTATTTGAGAATGGTATGCCATGTTCTTGTAGTCAGGCTGCCATTAATGTGTTTAAAACACATTATTGATCTCAGATGAAATATTACAGTAATATAAAAAGTAATCAATAATATAAAGTTGGTGTCATCTCCACCACACATACAATTTTATTATCACACCTCTCAGACACATTCAAAGAGGTTCATGCATACATGTATAAATAAACAGGCATAAATACAGCCACTTCTAACCATCAGCCAATAAGGTAAGTTTCTACAGAAATGGAGCCCACATGTTCCCTTAGAAACAAGAAAAGAGTTATAGCGAATTTAGATACACATGCAAATAAGAAGGTGATCCTCCTCACCAAATAACCCAATGAGGACTCATCATAGTAAATAGAATTTTATACCATCTTTGACGGGGGAATAGGGTGTGATGGGGAGATGGCCTTCCATACGCTATCTTCTTTTTTGTTACATGGATGCAGAGCTACCTGGCTGGAACTCTGAGTAGGAACATTGTCACCAGGAAATAAAATGGAACCCCCTTCCAAAGAAGACAATGTTAAGCCCTCTCCCTTCTATCCTTCCCCTGGCAAGAAAAACCAGTATCCAAGTAAGCCTTTTGCTACTGATTGGCTTATGATGAAGGGCCTTTTAATGGCTGATTGATACAGTACAGCTTTTTCTTGTTTTTTAAAATATATTTTGTTTTTATAAATTATGTTTATTTGCATGACTTTGAAGAGATGATGTACTCAATACTCTTTTTATGTTATACTTTGTGATGTTATTAAAATAGTTTCTGTTTTTCAAATTCATGTTGAGTTGCCTGGAGTCCTGCAGGGGAGAAAACACTATATAAATTAACTGAATAAACAGATGCATAATAATGTATACCACCATTTTGGTGCCTAGCCTGCTTAATAAATAAACAACAACAGACCCATCAATGCTTTATTTTTTGAAAAAAATGTTAATAAGTTAGCTCTGAGGTAGAAATGTGGCATTTCAAGAGGACAGACACGTTCTCTAAAACACACCCACACCTGTCAAAAATCCTTTGTGATCTTTGTACTTTAAAACCTATACCTTATTTTAATAGCCATCTGTAAAGCACTGCTATATTTTTCTATAAAAGCTTTTAAAATCACCTCAGCTTTTCTTGTTTCAATGGGTATAAAGTTCTAACAGCACAATTCCACACAAGTTCATTGGCAGTGGGATTTAATACATCAAAACAATGGGGAAAACCACTCACACATATGTATAAAATAAAGGAAATGTTTTATTTAAGTCCTCAAACACCTCATCCATGCATAGGAGAATACAATTAAAAATTCACTAGACATTGCAAGGGATGAAATGGACTCTAATCCATGTTACCCTGAATGCCAGGATGAGGGAACGGAAACTAGAGGCGAAGAATCAGTAGGAGAGATTGTGCCATAACCTTTCCCCACCTGCCAATTCTCTCAAACATGACAGTTGGTTATTTTTAGCTAGCATTTCCACAAGCTTGGCTCTAAAATTGGAAAAAGCTGGTCTGGGAGAAAATTTATTGTTATGCTGAAGACTCAGCAGTCACATAATGGTTAACCTAGTGAGGGCCAGTGTGCTTCACTGGCTAAAGAACTAGGACTTGGAAGAACTGTATTCAAATCCACACACAGAATGCAACTCATAGCATGACCTTGGGATACTCACACTTTCTTCGCTTGACTTTTGTTGAGAGGATAGAGGAAGGAAGATTTTAAAATACAAAGAAAGTAATAGCTATGTCTTATTACTTCCCACCTATTGATGATGTATTTTTAATTGTGCAACAATACACACCGCATCTTGCTTAGTACTACAAAATGTTTTTCATTTACTGTATTTTTTGCTCCATAAGAAGCACTTTCCCCCCCCCAAAAAAAAGTGGGGGGGAAGTCTGTGCGTCTTTTAATGGAGCGAATGCCGTGATTTCGCCCCCTCTGGCCTCTGGGGGGGGGCAGGGTGATTCTCTAAAGGGTCCTGGAACACACCCTAGGACCCTTTGGAGACTCACCCTGCCCCCCCTGGCAGGCCAGAGGGGATAAAATTGCCACCTTCTGGGACTCTTTTGAGGCTTGGGAAGCTTCAGAAGAGTCCCAGAAGGTGGCGATTTCACCCCCTCTGGCCCTGTGGGGGGCAGGATGAGCCTCCAAAGGGTTCTAGGGTGTGTTCCATAAGGCAGACCTCTCCATAAGGCTCACCAATTTTTAGGAGAAGAAAACAGATTATTTTTTTCCTGTTTTCTTCTAAAAATTTGGTGCGTCTTATGGAGAGGTGCATCTTATGGAGCGAAAAATACGATTTAATCATTCTCAATGTGGATTTTTTAGGACAAAAGAAAATATAAATAGTTTTTAGAGCATGGCTACTTCGATGCTCTCTCGCTCGCTCTCGCTCTCTCCCTATCTACCTACCTACCTACCTCCCCCCATAGATAGCATTGGAAACACTTTGGAAACATTGGAAACACTTTGAATATTTATCAGATGACTACAGTATTGGTACTACCAATACACTGAATTCTACCATGGTTTTATTCCACTTCATAGTTCCTGTCTATAGGTCTTTACCAATCTTATCCCACAAAAATAGGAGGAAAAATAATTTGTTACTAAGGAAAACTATGATAATACTGACAGAAATAAGATGGAGAATGGTTTGTTTTATAAATGGCTCAAGTCATATTCAGATGAAAGACATAAAGGTTAAAGGGTCTGTCTTCCAATACTAACATTAACCTTCCTGTCCCCACACTGTAACTAACATAATTATGCTCAGTTTGATCACAAACCTAATTATATTTTACTTAGCCTTTACATGTCACTGATTATCTGGGGTTTTGATGAATCAAATAAATAAATGTATTGGACAAATAGATATATTTCAGCTGTTACTCAAGCTTCAATGTAGTTTTTTGCAATATTTTGTTCAACTCAACTTATGCTGCAATCCTATACCTATGTGCCTGGGAGTTTGTCCAATTCAATTCCATGGGATTTCTCTAGTACATTGCTCTGTTCCATTATTTTGGGGTCTAAATTCAATGCATTATATATAATTTTTACTGCCCATCTTGAAGATAGCTCAGCCCTCTGATGCGGCATTTCAGGGTGCTTGGGCTCCTGTGGAGAAAGGAAGATTGCAACACACAAATCCCATGCTGGATTGTGCTTTTGTACAAGCAGACATCTATTGTTGGATACAGCCCTTTACATTGCTAAGAAATAAAACTAAAATCCAAAATGTTTTCCAGGTAAAGTTAGGGACAGCTGGCTTGACAGCTAAGTGAGCTGGAACACCAGAGAGTGGGAGTTTGATTCCCCACTGTGCCTTGCAGGAGAAGATCCAGTCTGTCTGGGCTTTGGCAAGCTGCCTGGTCTCAGAAGGCTCAGAAAAAGAGAATGATAAAACACTTGTGAGCATCCGGTACCTAGAAAAACCTGGAAAGGGTTGCCATAAGTTGGAATCAACTTGTTGGCACATGATGATAATCATGATGATGGTGGTGGTGGTGATGATGGTGATGACGACAATGATGATGTTGATGCTTTGGTATTTCAGAAACTGAACTTGGAAGTTCCATTCAAGGGATAGGATCCATTACATCCATTTCATTATTCAGAGAAATTCCCATACAGTGCATAAATTGAGTGACATAAGTTTTCAGTAGCAAGCAGTGAGCCCAATACTAATTTTATACTAATACATTAGAAGAAATTAGAATTTTTTGTATGGTAAATAAGATGATGATGGCAAGAAGGCACAAGAAAATTAAAAATCTATTTTTTGGTGACATGTAATTGACTTGTTGCTTTGTTCTGTCCCACTATTCAGTGGTTACGCCTGTCATCAACAAAAATTAATTTATATTCTTGAAGGCTTTCACGGCCGGGATCTGATGGTTGTTGTGGGTTTTTCGGGCTCTTTGGTTGTGTTCTGAAGGTTGTTCTTCCTGATGTTTTGCCAGTCTCTGTAGCCGGCATCTTCAGAGGAATGGAGTAGGAACTCTGTCCATGCTCTGGACATTAAAAAAATTATTTGCTTCTACTTCTGTTTGAATCTCTTCTCTCAATGCTCTGGGTAAGTATTGACATATCCACCTTTCACAGCTTGTGTATGTCTACATGAACACTGCTTCAGAGATACAATAGATGCAGTCTCCCCAAATAGCAATGTTAGCTTAAGGAACCATACTTTAGTGATTAAAAAACCAGGAGATTTATAGTTAACAATTATATTGGAATTTAAGAAAAATACCAAAAATTGTTATCTCTGTCTCTCTGTCTCTGACTCTCTCTCTCTTACTCACACACTCACATACTCACACACACACCACTTGAAAACATCTTTTATAAAATTGCAAAGAATACATGAAGATTAGTGGAGGAATATTGTATTTATAAGTCCCTAGTCCCCTTCAGGCATTCTATTTCTGGGTAGGTTTAATAAACATAATGGGAGGGGGAATATGTTAGATTCACTCTCCCCTTCCATGCTTCCTCCAGCCTCTTGATGCGGCAGGTATCTTTCTGAAAACTAGGTGCTCTCTGGTCATGATATGAAATTCTGATTTCAATTTGCAGATATGGACACTTATTGTAGGGCTGTTCTTACATTCATCTAGGTTTTTATCTAGGATCGCAATCCCCTGAAACTGTAGATGTAGCAATTGGGGTAATTCCTTAATATGTTACATTCCCATTTGTACCATACACAAATGGTAGTGGTATTGGTGATGCTTGCATTTCTAAAAGCTTTGGCTGATCCTCCTGCAGCTGGTTCTGTATGGAGGAGAAAGCAAATCTGGTCTTAATTAAGGAAGCATTCATATTAAATTAGTGCACTTCAGTCTACTAGTTAGTTAGGCATCCTTCAGTCTCGAAAGACTATGGTAATGTGCTCTATATCAGTGGTCCCCAACCTCGGGCCTCCAGATGTTCTTGGACTACAACTCCCAGAAGCCTTCACCACTACCTCTGCTAGCCAGGATTTCTGGGAGTTGAAGTCCAAGAACATCTGGAGGCCCAAGGTTGGGGACCACTGCTCTAAATGGAGGACTTGGAACAGCGTCTAGTGTGGCTGAGGAGGCCGATTCGAGAGTGACAATCCCTTCCACACTGAAGACAAATCCAATCTGTCCCGTCCAGCTCCCTGATTTTGCTGCTTTTGTGACTTCCTCTTTGCCTCGGCCTGCTGGACAAAGGTCTCTTCAAAATGGGAGAGGCCATGATGCACCGCCTGCCACCAGGCTGAACACTCAGATGTCAGGGTTTCCCATCTGTTGAGGTCCACTCCTAAGGCCTTCAGATCCCGCTTGCAGATGTCCTTGTAAGCTTGTTTTGTCTACACTGGTCACTCATTTGTTTCAAGCTTAATTTAAATACTGGTGGTCATCTTTAAAACCTTAAATTACATCTTGTTCATCTTGTTTATCTTGTTCAGTTGATGTAAACATTGATGCAAACAGGTTTGATTATCTCACCAAGGCCTGATACATTGCATAGATGGATGAAGCTCTCCTCATCAGACTTTGTGGGGAGGGCGTGTGTGATAGTGGGAAGAGCCACTCCCCTTCTGAACACACTAAACCTATTTAGGATTTAGAATGCCTGAATAGAGCATATCTACAATGCCTCCATTCCACAGAATCCTGGGATTTGTAGTTTGTTGAGGTACGTAGCATCCTCTGCTAGACAGGTTCAGTGCTTTAGCTGAGGAGATTGTGCTAGAACTCCCTAGCACTTTGCAATTCCAAAACCTTCACCAAACAAAAATTCTAGGGCTTCTTGTCCTAATAACCCATGGCAGACCAAACTGCTGCAACTGTGTAGTGCATATATGTTCACAGATATAGATATGTGAGGAGCAGGAACAGAGAGACATATGGGAGGACCACATTAAGGACCACAGGACTGGAAGATAGTAACAAGTAGAGTTCCATGTCATCGGAATGGTGATGATTGCTCAAGAAAAATCTCTAGGCTACCTTTGATAGCAGTTGCATCTAGATGTTTAAATGTATGTGGAAAGCCTGTATGTGTCAAGGCTTTCCACATACAGGATCAAACTCCCATGACTGAGCAAAAGCCCTGTTAAAGAGTGCTCCTCAAGTTCCTTCAAATGCAAGATTTATCCATTTACAGTTAGGGTGGGGGAGCTGCAGCTTCCAGGTGCTGTTGGACTCCAGCCCCCATCAGAACCAATCAGTCTATGGTCATGAATCACAACTGATGGGGAATGTAGTCCAAAGGTTCTGGAGGTCAAGGTATACCTCTCCTGCACAAGTACATAAATCAGAGCAGTTCTGGATTAACGGTGTCAAATGCAGAGGAGAAAATGGCCATAATAGGACATTTTGCGTTTGGTGGCGTTTCCAGTCAGACACATGGAGCTCAACACAGTGATAGCTGTATGCACACAAACACACAAATGAGCATAAATATAAACACATCATAGTTTTTCAGGTTTGCTTGAGCACATCCCAATCTGTCTGCATTCAGGAATCAGCCTGTAAAGTATATGCATCAGACTGTTATGTACCTGTAACTTCTAGCATCGCATTTTCACTGTCATGGATTATTCATGTTTATAGTCAAGCTTAAAACTGTCCTACACTCCCAGCATTAAACTCTAAGAATCTTATGTCATTCAAATATTTGTTCTGATTTTCATTAAATATTCAGGTATATGAAGCATCAGTCTTTTGGCACCAAACCAAGTTTGACTATAAAATACCAGCTATAAAATGTTTATGCTTCACATTCCATTCCACCTTTGAAGGCCTGGACACCACAAGGCCAATTTGGGTACCATTCAATCCTAATCCTTTCTGCTGAGTCCAGACATTTCCAGATGGGAACCATCCTACTCAGAAAATCAGATGTGGATACAATTAGAACCCTTAATAATAGAAAAGCTTTCTACTGTACCCCATAAATGGGAATCTTTGTATAGATACTGAATAATTCAGCATTGGGAAAGGGTCAATATGACTAGCACTAAAATCTTTTAAACCACTTATTTTCAAATTTTTCTACTGCCATTAATCTTTCAAAGAGGTTGTTCTGTTGGGTGAAGCTGACATTAAATAATTATTAAAGTAATACCCACAAAATACAGTCTTTGGATTCTCCTGAGGATATTAGATTATGAGAAAGCAACCTAGCTGTTTTGGGCTCCCCCTCCCAACTAAAGAAATTTCATTTACCCTTGTCTTCCACACCTGGATCATTCTTGAGAAGCTTTATATCCCCTTGCTCTGCTTTCTTTATAGCACTTTATGTCTTTCTGGACTGAATACAAATTCTAGGCCCCTCAAGGTATTCTGAGAAATAGGGGCTGTACTTTGTTTAAGACGAATGGGAGAAAACATATAGCATGATTTTCTCACATTTAAACATAAATAAAACCAAGGGCATCTTTTTTTATTATTATTATTTCTTAGGCTAAATGTACAGTATGAGTTCTGAAATACTGTGGATGTTGCTTTTGATTTTTCTGTGTTACAGTCTTTTGTCACTTCCACTTTGTGACTGAGCTGCATTAAAGCTTCAGGGCATTTCTTTTCAAGTTCTGTGAAATCAGATTTAAGAGTCACAAAGGCATGGTGCCGGTGGGATTCTTCTGCAGTAGGCTTTTTTATTGTTATTATTGTCCACTGAAGGCTGCCCAGCCTACTGAACAATCAACAGAGAGTCTTCCAGCTGAGTATTTAAATCAACACAAAAGTCATATGTGAGAAAAACCAGTGATCTAATATCGTAGAAAAATGTTAACCTTTCTATCAGTCTGCAGACGTCATCCCGTTTCAAGAGGTATTTACTTCTGCTGGTCTACTAGACTTTCCATAATTTATACATTAAATCATTTCCTCCTTCCAGTTAGAACTAAAAAAAAAAAACTGCCTTGAAAATTATGAGGTGGACAGCAATTGTCTTAGTCAAGAACCTCAGCATGGCTTAAAAAATAAATATTGTACTGGGATCCTGTGCACATCTACTTACAAGCCAGCCCCCCAATATGTCAGATAAGAATTTCTCTCCAGGTAAATGGATCTCATAGAAACTTACTTTATGATTAAGCACTGCTGCTAACAGTGGGACAATTCTGAACAGATATGTATAAAAATATGTTGTAGTAGGGGTGGAATGCTATGCTATGCTAAGTCAGTGTACATGTTTTCATTCAAAATTTTACCCCATTGTTGCATTAACCTGCAGATGCTTGTTCAGTCCATATGGAAACTTGTATCAAAATACGTAACTCGGGAAAGTATTTTCTCATGGGACACTATATGTGTATTATTCTTGAATAATGTTTTATCACCTGATCTTGCCAGGAGGTGAGACTGAGGAGCCTAACGCCGAGGGAGGCCCGGAAGGAAAAAAAACAAGAAACCAGGCCTTCTGGACAGTGGCTCCTCGTCTTTGAAATAGTCTCCGTCCTGAGATTCGCATGGCCCCTCCCCGGGGCATCTTTAAATGCCAATTGAAAACCTGGCTGTTCAAGCAAGCCTTCCCTCCATCCACTGTCTGAATTTTTGTTTCTTGTGTTGTCTCCCATCTTGAATCATTGTGTTTCTTGGTAACACATTGTCATGATTTTAAACTGTAAATTGTTATATGATAGACCCAGAATAATCTATATGACTAGATGGGCGGGCTATAAATTTAACAAACAAACAAACAAACAAACAAACAAATATTTTTAAGATAAAGACTGCTTTGCAAGATTTGATAATATATGATAAACGGCAAACTTACAAAAATCATTCAAGTGGTGCAACAAATTAGTCTATTTGACTTAAACATTGGACTATACTAGTAAAAATGACAAGATGACATTTCTGCAATTTTTCATTTTAAGAAAAATTTATCAAAACTGCCTTTAACTGTGCATGTTATGTATGTTCTGCACTTGAATAAGACTAAGATTTTTTTAAATGAGGGAATTAAAAACATCAGAATTTGATTTGTTTAAATTATGGAATTCTTTCCATCCGTTGTTGAGTGTTTTGAATATATTCTTCAAGCCTCCTTATATATAGAAACGAGATACTATTCTTTGTCTGCAAAGGTCATTTACTATCAGGTTTACGGTATACACCCAGTTTTATATTGCCTAATAAATCTTCAGCTGCTCTGATATGTGACAATGCTGAAAGTTCAATCACAGGTTGGTTGCATCAATGTTTAATGTATCTCTTGATTTAAAAAAAATGCATTTCTTTTCAATAGGAAAAATGTTTTTATGTTATGCAATCTATTTCATAGTACTATTTAAATTATTTTTAAAGTTTCAGATTTTCAGATAAGTGTAGACCCAAAGCTACTAGTCTAGCCTTGTTCCTCCATCTTGCATTGAGTTTCACTCCCCAGTTTATGCTGCAATCCAAACTCACAGATTCCCAGTTGTAGTGGTTTTGGAATAAGCAGAAGCCTTTTGGGCTGGTTGATCTCAGGTGAGCTGACACAGCTTGATCTTTTGGCTCAACTGCTGTGCTGGTTGAGATCTCAGCCAGCAAAAGGGTCAGAAAGGAGTGGAGAAGGGTAGGAGCTGACAGATCCAATCTCCTTTAAACCCAGTCTCACAGGTATCATGCTGCCACAGAGTTAGGCCAGGCACAGGGTAGTCTCAATATCCCTTTGTTGGGAATGGTTTGGATTTAGCAACACCTCAGTTGGCTTAGTGTCAGGTCAACCATCCCTCAGCCAACTTGGCTAACTAGGATTGTGCTCTAAGGCAGCGATGCCACCTTGAGTCCCACTGAATTATGATGCAAAGCTGCAACTGTTGCACCTTGGTGTAGAATCATAGAATAATTAAGTACGAAGGGGCCTATAAGGCCATCCAGTTTAATCCCCTGTTCAATGCAGAAATCCAAAGCAAAGCAAATCTGACAGATGGTTATCCAATTTTCTCTTGAAAGCCTGTGAGCAAGCCTTATACTCTGTATGAGTCAGGAAGCAAGGAGGGGTCTTAGCACAAAACCAGGTCGCCTACTGTCCATGCAGAAAGTCTCTTATTTCATCTCTAGGATATTCGGGAAGGCCTAGGGGGAAAAAATATCTTGCCTGATCCTCTGGAGAGCTGCTGCCTCAATACTGGGTGAAAGAGACCAATGGTCAGATTCAATACAAGGCAGTTTCTTATGTCCCTAAGTCCTAGGTGCAAACCTCCCCTCTGGCAGGAAGTCCTTTGTGGCTTTCCCCAAGCAGCTGTCTCCCAGCTTTTGCTCTCGTGTCTGCAGTATGGGGTTAAAAACATTGCCTTACTGGATATAGTTGATGTAAGGCAATATTTCCTAGCCTGGCATCAACCAGAGGTGTTGAGCTAAAATCCCAGTCTTCTCCCACCAACATAGCCATCCTCATTGGGGATGATGAGAGTAATACATCTGGAGGTTGTCAACTTGGAGAAGGTAACTTGTAAAGAGAACATTGTGAAGCATTTTGAACATTACACTACTATTGTGATCCTAATGGGTTCCTGCAGCCATTCACCAGGGGCTCACAAGTGACTCTACATTTACATACATCAAAAATACATCAAGTAGCACAAAAGTGTCCAAAGGTGTGAATTCTACTATCAGGCTGGTCCCACTGTCAAGCATCTGTTTCACTAGAACAGGATTCCTAACATCTTCTGAAAGATAAGCTATCTATGTACCAGCCTAACACAGCACACTAACTTTAGATGAGTTTATAAAATCATCTATTACTTGATTAATGCCATATTTATTGCACACACTCATTTTGCTATACATCTTGTTATTTTATAGAATCTGAAGAAGGTAGGAAAGGGAAATATGAAACACTGAAGCACTGCTCCATGTGAAATAAAAATTGAATAATATTGTTATAGGTAAAGGTAAAGGTTCCCCTTGACATTTAGTCCAGTTGTGTTTGACTCTAGGGCGTGGTGTTCAGCCAGCGTTTGTCTGAAGACAGTTTCTGTGGTCACATGGCCAGCGTGACTAGACACAGAACACGGTTACCTTCCCACTGTGGTGGTACCTATTTATCTACTCGCATTTGCATGCTTTCGAACTGCTACATTGGCAGGAGCTGGGACAAGTGATGATAACTCACTCCATCGCATGGATTCGATCTTACATCTGCTGGTCTTCTGACCTTGCAGCACAGAGGCTTTTGCAGTTTAACCCACAACGCCACCACATCCCACCAGTAGGCACCTATATTGAGCTTCTGATGATACATACTTGAAATATATCCATTGGTCATCTATCAGATGAAAAATGATTAAACTACCAAATTGTTTGGGGTTGTATCCAATACTGTGCTAGAAGAAAAAGTAGAAATAGTGTCATTTTGCTAACAGTTATATTATAGGTTTAAGCCTCTTTTCCCACTAGGCTCAGTGTTTGGTTTCTGGAGAATTTCCATGATTTAGAAATGAAACCTCTGCTGTTTTGGCTATTGTTCCTTGTATCTCCTCTCTCACTTGCTTGCTGGATGTTCCCCTTTGAACTCCTCAGTCTTCTCACTTTTCTCCTCAAATCTCCTCTGTCTCATTTGTTTGCTGGTCATTTCGCTCCAACCTCTACTCTACTCTCTTCTCGCTTCCATATCTGCTCTCTTGCTGTTGTAATAGGTCGTGTTTAAAGCACTGGTCATAATGATCATACAAACAAAATTTTCAAGCCAACCGACATTAGCTAATATTGGTACGACTGTAAAAGTGAGGGGGTTATATAAAGCAAGTCCAATAAAGCCAAAATAAATTGTGCAACGAGTGGGGCAATAGGTTGTAGAACAGCTTAAGGAACAGCTTGCACGTGAAATGAAAGCATTGAATCTGACATTTAAATGGGGTGGGAATGAAGTAAAATTATTTCTCCCATTTTTCCTACTAATACACATATTCAGTATATTTCTTACTATTAGCTATAGGCCATAGGCTTGAAGCAGTATAGAAGCCAGTATTTTAAAAGGGTTTATTTAGTGGGACAGCTTCCTTGAAAGTATTTCTCATGCATGTATGCATAAGGCCTACAAAACAGTCTTGCAAGCTCATGAAGGAGACTTAGCCATGAAGTCTGGAATAATAAAAATGTAGGAAGTAACTAACTGTTTCTATGTCAGATAACAAAATAGACAAGCTCTGTAACCTTCACAGTATTCTATTGTGATGACATAAGTAACACTCTATGTTCAAGTGAAATACAATTGAAAGCGTATTGAAATAAGTACAATGTATTCATGTTGCAATATGTTAATATAACTGGGGACTGCATTTGCATATGTTATAATTTGTATTTTCTGTAACTACAGTTCTCTGACTTTATAGTATCTTGGTGTACCATATCCTTTATTTTATAAGCCTTTACTCCTCAAGGCTTTACAAATTTTATTCGTAACAATTGTGCTTATCATCATAAAGGCAGCTTGCCAGATTCCAAGTTACAAGCCTTTGTAGTTACACAGCATGCAGGAATAAGAGAGATTCCTATTTAAAAAATTCTTGGTGCATGAGACCCCGAAAACTTGCAGGCCTTGAAAAAGTGTTTGTTGACAGATTGGGGGCAGGTGTGGACATCTGAGAGATATATAAATATAGGACGGTACACACACAACCACATTCAACACAAGAAGGCAACAACATGCCATGCCACACATACTAGATACCAACAACAATCATATAGCAATAACAGCAACAGCAGTAGCAGATCAGGACAACATGGATATTACCTTTATAAATTGAAAACGCATTTTCAATCTAAAAAGAAAAATTAAAAACCTTGGTTGGATGACAAATGAGAGTAAGTTTCATGTGTGTCTAGATATGCTAAAAGGTTAAGTAAAATATTTTACTTTCATAGGTTTTTAATTGTAAAAAGTTTGTTATGTTTACATATGTATTCCATACTTTTTGATTATGCCCTTTTAGGCTGTAAGCATTTGTATTCTTAAAATGCTACTAAAATATTACTTTTTGGTATTTTTAGTATTCTTTTTATGCTCCTGTATTTTGGATTAAATTCTGATTCAAGTTCTGCCTACAACTTAAGTTCTGGTTGTCGGTTTTGTTTGTAATTTCTCATAAGCATTTGTGCCTAGAGTTTTCATAGCTGCAAGTCTTATGGATATTTTTCAACAACTGTGAAATATTTAGGAGTATAAAAGCAATGTAGATAAATAAAGCTTGTAGAATAAGACAAGCTGAAGTTGCCTGGAATCATTGCAACAAGGAAAAGATTTGTACCTTGATGCTCAGATGAATTTTGATATACAAATGGGATAAATGCTAGTTGTGATGAACACTAGCTTCTGATTTTTCCCTAGAGTTCTACAAAGTTCTGTAGAGCTCTTAGGTAGAGATGTTCAGATGTCAGAGTCTCTGACCTATGTTGGACCTGTACTCTGAAACATCTGGAGGATCAAGCATTAAGGACCATCTGTTGTAGATGATATAGCAGGGAAGTCACTACAGTTACAGGAGTAACTGTAACAAAATCCAGAAACGAAGCCCTATTAGTATCAGGGTCTCAACTTCAAAGGAGGTGTAAGGTGTTTGAGAATTTCCCATAATGATTTTCTGACCTAAAGAAAAATTCTGTACAGTTAACTCTTTTTGAAGCAAAGTAAGTACAAGATTTGCATGTAGTCAGAAACAAATTATTTCAAATGAATTACTATGAGAGCCATCATATGAGACAATGCTTCTTAGTAATATTTGAAAAGAAAGTACTGTATAGGAATCATAGAAATAAAGAAATAATTTTGGCAAGTGATTAAATTTTGCAAACTTTTAACTAAAACTCCATCATTAATTGTTTGCAACAGCTTTCATTTTGAAACATTTGACTCACATAGCATATACTATTTTCCAAATCTGAGGGCTTAAATAAGATCTAATAATATTACAAATCATGACCTCACATTTCTTACAACATATGTAAATACATTTCACTAATGCCTAGGATATATTTGACAAATATTTATATAAGCTAGTCCTTCAGGGCCCTATATTTTTTAATTTGTCTCTGACATCAAAGCTGAGATATTGTGAAATAATGCCAATACATAACTGAATTGTATTATGGATGAAATCCTGTTGAATGGGGTCTCCCCACACAACAGGGATTATGTCATTGGCAGCAGGAGATTGACTCTCATTGAAGGCTTCTTTTTGCAATTGCAGGGTTCCTGACGTGATCCCACTGCATTGTGTCCAAGCTGGGTGCACCCCAAAATCACAAAAGGAAGCCTCTAATCAGCAGCAGTCTACTACTGCCAATGATATATCATTCCTACTGTGCTGGTACATCTTAGTGGCTGCTCAACAATATTTCAACCTCTATTTAGCACATATTAAGAAATATTTCATAACGGCTGAAATGTAGTAGTGGAACTTACATCACATAAAGCTGATGATGTCATTAGCTGTGGTGGTTTTTGTAAATTTTAAATTTCCATTTCCTTACCCTCTCCACAGCTTCCTTAGAATTCCTTTCATCAAGAGAAAGTGGTCAGTCTTCCATGCCCAAAGTCACTGCCACCAATATGGGAGAAAATGACATTTTTGGTCACAAACAACAGGCAAGGCTGATGATGTCATGAGGCTTATGTGGCATACTACAAGATTTCAGCCAATTTGTTCCAGTCATTCTCTTGCAAGTTTAGATAAAGAATATGAAAGGTTAGTTGTGGTGTGGGGAGTTCACAGAGATTGTATTTTACAAAAACCTCTCTTTTAATTACAATCATTTTAATGTTACCTCACCGTTTTAATGCATAAAATTCAATTAGCACAATTTCATTTGCACAGTAGAGAATCTACAAATCTACTTTCATTTCCATTTGTATAGTTGATTTAGTATGCCAGTTTACTGAAATGATGCGTTGCATTTCCAAAAGGGTACAGATTTCAAGATTACCAAAAAGATAAACATGACAAATAGAAGCAAGGCAAATACAATTTTAAAATGTCATACTGTTTCTGATAATGATTGTGGCGGAATGCCCACGTCACTCCTGTTCTACCATAGCTGAAGCACAAGTGCAGGAGCCTATGAAACGACAGGAGGGGTGGAGTCAAGGAGACAGACAGAGCGAGGGAGTTAGAGAGAAATTGGAGGGAGTTACGGTAAGGAGAGAGAATTGGAACGTTAGAGAAGTAGAGAAAAAGGATTTAAATGAAATAGTAAAGCTAAATAGATAGTCAGAGGATATTAGTGAGTTGGTTAATATGAATAAGTCCAGTGGTGCCTCGCATAGCGATCGCTGCATTTAGTGACGAAATCACTTTGCGACGAACATTTTGCGATCACACAAGTGATCGCTTTGCAATGTTCCCTATAGGGTATTTTTGCTTTGCGATGACCTATCATCGCAAAGCGACCATTTTCGCACAGCTGATCGGCAGCTTCAAAATGGCTGCCGGGGAAAAACATGGCCGCCCGCTGTTTTCTGGGATGGATTCCTCGCTTAAGAGGCACCAGAAATGGCCGCGCTATGGAGGATCTTCGCTGAATGGTGAGTTTTAAGTCCATTGGAATGCATTAATCGCATTTTGATGTGTTTCTATGGGCTTTTTTATTTTGCATTGCGATGTTTTCGTTCTGCAATGATTTTTGCAGAATGAATTAACGTCACAATGTGAGGCACCACTGTAAATACAACACATGAATAAGCAAATGTGTAATCGAATATAAGAAGTTTAATGAGTGATCCTAAACAATAATAAAAGAACATCTGAGATTTAAAAACCATTAGATAAATAAACGTTATATTGGCAGCACGTGTCTGATGCACATATGGTGCACTGTGTCTGAGAGATCCACTGGTGGTAGCGGAAGAAAGAGTAAACGTATCCAGAGAGTGAACCTGTGTTTGGGGGAGACAAACAGGAACACTGTCAGGTTGACTGCAACTTATGATGACCCTTGCCAGGTTTTCTAGCCAGAATGCTCTCAGAAATATTCAGAAGTGTTTTTCTTGTCCCTCCCTCTGGTGGCCCTCTGGGATATCATGTAGCTTGCCCAAAACTGGGTCTTCCCCTAGGATGCAAAGTAGGAGAATGCATTCCTGTTCGTCTAACCCACTGAGTTATCCAAGGAGCTCCATTTTTAATACTTAACAAATAATTTTATAAAGCCAAATCAAATACTATAGGAACCAAAAGTGCTAGATCTTTAATTCTGTGTAAATTTTGAAAATACTAATTCTTTCTATGCTTTGCTTCCAAGAAAAAGCAATTTATAACACCTTCCGCTTTTGTTCAACTATGTATAACTAACCTGAAGGACAAGTGTCTCGACTGACAGACAAATCACAATTATCTTGTCATTTTTTGGTATATCCAAGAATTATTCTCAGAGCATAATTTACAGGTGTCCAATTTGAAATTTGTGATACTTGTCCCTTAAAAAAATGGCACCTGGTAGTCACCACTGTCAGGCACACACCTTCACTGAATGGTCTCATTTGGTTGCTTGAAAGCTGCACTTTGATTTTTAAAAACTATTTCCTTGTGATCTTTTCTTAATGACCATGAATAAAATGCAGTTCATATACTGGTGGAATGTCACAATCACTGTTTTCTTTAACTAGATCCCACAGTGTTCCAGTAATGTCTGAATATCTGGATCACATGAGATGGGTGAGAACCTTGATCCAGAACAAGTGAGTAAATTGAGTAACAGATTTGCAGTCAATTCCTATCTCATTTCAAGGCTTCAGGTCAGGCACCAGCTGGAGAAGTGGCTGAGTTAAAGAAAGAATAAAAGAGTCTTCAGGAAAACAGAATGAAATCTTTGAATCTGTCTTCATTGTGGGAAAAACAGGGCAGATACCTATGCTGGAACTCTCTTTTTTGGGAAGAAAGCTCTAAGAACTGATTTCAAACAAGGAGCCTTGTTAATCTGTTCCATCATGGGTATCAAAAATAAAACAACATTATGGCATATTAAAAGACTGATTTATTTCCATGTGAAGCTACAATCCACTTCCTCAAATATGTGTGTTTGGCCACAGGTTTATACACACAAAGTACATGGTAGAGAGCTGAAGTCCAAGTGAAATGGGGGGAAAGAGGATGACAACTATATTAGTAAACAACTTTCGAAATGACAATGGAATGAGACAAATTCTGTTCCGGGCCCTCTTAAACTGAGCAGATCAAGACTTCTGGACCATAGCCACTCAAAACTTCTTTAAAAAGAACAACTCAAATGTGAAATTGTTCCTGAGTAAGCTTAGAAGTGATGGGATGACTAACCACAGTGCTAATTGGTGAAAGACCACAAAACATATGATATGAATAAAAGGACCCTCATTCTATGTTATTTTCTCCTACAATGATCGTAATGTTTTTTGTCTATGTTCTGTTTACACATTTCTGTATGCCAGAAAGTACTTTATAACTCCCATAGAATCCTGTTAGGTAACAGACTGAAAATGATCAGTTGCTTCTAGGCTACGCAGTGAATTCTAAGAGTTCTTTCAGCCCCTAACTCCTCTATGCCTGACAGGCAGTAACTGAAATCCAGAATAAAAATTTAACGTTGTTTCTCACTGGTTATTCTCATGTGTTAATATTTAATCTGTTATAATAGCATTAAATAGAGTGCTAAATTACTTTTGCTGTTTGCACTTCTGTCTTACATATGTATTTCTCAGTTTCTTCTGAACAATATTCCCTGAGACTCCTCTAACCTGTATTTTAGATTAGCATTTAGCTAAAAAAAAGGGTGAGACTAGAATACTTCTGGCCATATTCAGTTCTACAGCCAAAGCTAAATAAGCCATTCTGGTTTTATCCTCCTCATAATCATCCCTACTCCCACCTTAAATCTTCAGACATTTGGTACAGTGAGGTCTTTCCTTCACAAACAGTAAAAATATCTCAGATGATGTTCAAAAGAATCCAACTGCTGGAGCCACTGGCTGGAAGCACGCAGACTGGAAACAATATTGAACTTTCCCCATATTAACAGATGGGAAACCCTGACATCTGAGCATTCAGCCTGGAGGCAGGTGGTGCATCATGGCCTCTCCCAGGCTGAGGCAAAGAGGCAGTCCTGAAACCAGCAAAATTAGGGAGCTGGACAGGGGACAGATTGTATTTGTTTTCAGTGTGGAAGAGATTGTCACTCTTGAGTTGGCCTCCTCAGCCACACTAGATGCTGTTCCAAGACCTCTATTGAGAGCACGTTACCATAGTCTCTTGAGACGGAAGAATGCCTACACACACGATCATCTGCCACATTTACATCCGAAGAACTCGCAGTCTTGTACATTCACAATTGCCTCAGTCATTGATACAAATGAGATGCCAACATACAAGGCAACTCTGTGTCTTCAGTGGAGCAAACACAAAGATCTGGATTGTTCAAGTGCCTATACATGCACTTTGCCATATTCTTCTAAAAAATTTTTGGTTCAGATATCACTCATGAGTACAGAATTGCTACATAGATATGTTAGTAGCTAAAGAGAACATACAGTGGACCCTTGACTTACAGATGGCTTGACTTACAGACTTTTTGAGTTACAGACTTCTCTGGCTGCAAAATTTAGGTTTGACTTGCAGCCTGAAAATTGACTTACAGACCAGAAAAAAAACAAAATGGAACAAAAACGGCTGTTACGGGATTAATCGGTTTTCAATGCACTGTAGGTCAATGGAGACTTGACCTACAGACTTTTTGACCTGCAGCCACCGTTCCAACACAGATTAATTCCGTAAGTCAAGGGTCCACTGTATTTCTGTCAGCTCCATCACAGGCACATTTGGTGGGGATGCAAGACAGGGCATTTCTCTTGGCTTCTCCCAAGCAATGGAACTTCCTTCCCACAGGTGGTAAGTTCTCTGCCTCCCTGTTATTCTCCAACTTGGAGGCAAAGCACTTTCTAGTCAGATATACTTTGGGACTGGCTCCTAAGAAAGAGACTTCTAATTGATCGTGGCTGTACTATTTCATTATGTGTTCTTAGATGAGTTTTTAATTTAACAGTGTTCTGATATTACAGTTTAATTGATGCAAATATTTTTAACATTTAATACATAAAATTAGAACTTTTGATCTGCCTTTATCTGTATCTGTTCTTAACTTTGTTCTGAACTGAGTCTCAGTTCTGGAAGAAATTAGATTATAAATCAAATAAATAAATAAATGATAGTGAATAGGATGATTGTTATGGCCAAATGCAGTTGATCAATAAAGGACAATGACATAACAGACAATGAAATTATATGTCTCAAATGATAAGAACCAAAATTAAATCACAAGAAAAGTGCAAGTATACTACAAGATATTAAAGGAAGATAATTTTGGTACTAGGCTCTAAATCAAGCAAAGGGATCATACGAATTGGAATACTCAGGGAAAGCAGGCCCTACTGCATTTATTCTGCATACCATAGGCCCAAATTATTACTTTACTCTCTGAAAAATTATCAGTTCACTCCCTGCCCCAGTGTCATGCTCCTTTCCTTATTTAAATGGTTTCCATAGATATAGGATAAAGCATTATAAGAATTAAAAGTTCAGCATTCACCCCAGAAAGGATGAAGTTCTTACAAGATAAAAAAAATGGGAGGTGGTTAGGTCCAAGGAAGTGCTTTGAGCTGAAAGCACCACCTTTCAGCTCAAATCACTTCCTTTTAGCTTTTATCCTCCTTCACCTCCTCCTTCTATAACCATATCTGACTTCCCCTAATAAAGCCTAAATATTAAAAAAATCAGCCTAATAATTGGCCTTCATCTCAGTTTTAGACTACTTTTTCCAATACTGTGGTCTTACATGCTTTATAATTAATAATTCTGTGTCATCGAGTCAATTCCGACATGGTGACCCTTTCCAGGGATTTCTAGGGATAGAATAATCAGAAATGGTTTACTATGCACTTCTCCTGGAGGCACCAGGGGACTGAGCAGCTTATCCACAGCCACACTGGCTTGCTCTTCTCCATGGAGGCACAGTGGAGAATCAAAATCTCAATCTCTAGCTCCATAGCCAGATACTCAATTCACTGAACTATCCATGGCTTGTGGTAAGTAAATGTGAATCAGTGGCTTGAGGTTTTTAGAAACTTCATGGAGATATTCAGTCATTCACAGTGAAGAGTAAAAGCTAGGAATAAATATAGTCAGACATTTAACCCCTGCCCCAGTGCCATGCTCCCTCAATCCCATAGGAGGTTTGAAGGCAATTTATTAGACCATCTGATTGCAATATATTTTCCCCTACTCTCCCCTAGGTTTCTACTTGCATTAAAACAGTTGTAAATAGAACCTTGCGATTTCAAATTTCCAAGTTCAGTGTGGGAAGTTGAGAACTCCAAGGATGGGGACACTGGGGCAGGTCTTACATATACCCCAAGTTCTCCATCCTCTTTTCACCCTCACATAAACAGGCCAAATCCTTGAATAGGCCTATATTTATTATATATTCTCAAAACAGCTACAAAGAAAAGTTAGACACAAAATTCTACATCACTGGCCCTATGGGCAGATAAATTATATGTTGCTGAGTCTTGTGTGACACAGCTTAAGGTAATTGCTTTGTTGTTTAGTCATTTAGTCGTGTCTGACTCTTTGTGACCCCATGGACCAGAGCACGCCAGGCCCTCCTGTCCTCCATTGCTTCCCAGAGTTTCATCAGATTCATCCTGGTAGCTTCGATGACACTGTCCAGCCATCTTGTCCTCTGTCATCCCCTTCTCCTCTTGCCTTCACTCTTTCCCAACATCAGGGTCTTTTTATGGGATTCTTCTCTTCTCATGAGATGGCCAAAGTACTGGAGCCTCAGCTTCAGGATCTGTCCTTCCCGTGAGCACTCAGGGTTGATTTCCTTTCAAATTGATAGATTTGTTTTCCTTGCAGTCCAGGGGACTCTCAAGAGCCTCCTCCAGCACCACAATTCAAAAGTATCAATTCTTTGGCAGTCAGCCTTCTTTATGGTCCAGCTCTCGCTTCCATACATCACTACAGAAAAAACCATAGCTTTGACTATGCAGAATTTGGTCAGCAAGGTGATGTCTCTGCTTTTTAAGATGCTGTTGAGGTTTGTCATCGCTAGGGTAATTGCTAAAAGGTCCCAAAAGCAATTCAAGAAATTGATTAAGAAATTGGTGACAGCTGGGTAGTAGGCAGACATGTCTAGAAACACACAAAAAATCATAGGCTGTGTTTAGGGTCCTCAAACTGCATTTCATATTTAACAGAGATAGTGGTGGCAATCCTACTGTCTCTATCCTAACATCTCAGTGTGTTTTTCTTTGTAAGAACAGAGCATGATCTCAAGGAACACCTCTGTCTCTACAGAGACAAGAAACAGGCTTTCAAGTTTTCTCTCTCCATGAGAAGTCTCCAATGTTGTTCTTGCCTCTCACTCTCCCCAGAGGAAGTAATTTACCAACTATCTGGCTTATTGCCTCAGTTTCTAAGAAATAATGATTAAGATCTGTTATTTTCTACATCATGTCAAACCATCACAAGCTATTCTGATGGGCACTGGGTATCTTTATATTATAGTCTAGAAACACATTTATGAAGAGAATTATTGCGTTTTAATTACAACATTTGTTAAATTATGGCATGGCATGACATTTTTATGTGGCCAGAGAAACAGGGCAAAGCACAAGATAAGACAGAAATCAATCTGAAGGGTCTTGCTCCTTACATGTAAGGTTAAAAAAATTATTAAGTTATTCTGTCTGTGCCAAATTTTGCAGTACACCCAAGCTTCTCTTACCAGGCTCATAAAGATGACCACAAGAAATACTGTAATCAGATCTCCAGAGTATGATAAACCTTTAATGCATTATAGTTAAGGTTGTGTAGTGCAGCAATTTGGAATACCCCAGTTTTTACTACATCATTTATCAAAGAAATGGACATCTCAGAAGTAGGTTCAGGACAATTGGAATTTGGATAGAGAAAGGGCCTGACTATAAGGAAACCCCTACCTTGGAACGTGCTAAAACAATGTTTATGGCCGCAACCTTAAAGTGACTACCCAGGGATTTTTGCACTTTATATCTGTGTTATTTTATTTTCTTGATAAGCCAATAAACAATCTTAGTTTTTGAAATAAAGATCTGATTTCGAGGATGTTTTATCTCCTTCTTACGCACAAATGTGGCATAGCCATTTCCCCCTGCCATTACAAGAAGCTGTAAGTACTTTCTGTTGAGCCAATCGTACGGCAGTAACACCTGATAAACACTGTTGTACTCTCTCCACTTGTGAGAGAAGGTCCATGAGTGGTTCAGATTTGTGAAGCAGGAATGCAGATTCATGGTATTTTTATTATTATTAAAATAAACGTATGCCGTCAAGTCAATTCTGACTTAAGGCAATGCTTTTCAGGATTTTCCAGGTAGCGAGTACTCAGAAGTGGTTTACCATTCCCTTCTTCTGGGCGTGCCCTGGAATTGTGCAGCTTGCCCAAGGCCACACAAGCTGGCTCCACTCATAGAAGACTCAATGCAGAATCAAACTTCCAACCTCTGGCTCTGTGGCCAGATACCTAAATCAATGAGCTAATATTATTACTAGCAAATATAGTCGATTTTGCCCAAACAGAAGCCCATTAAGTTCTACCGCCACCAACTGCTTTATATTTCTTCTTCCCATGCCCCACTCTTTTTTCCTAAGTGGTTCTTCTTTCCCCCCTCCATCTCAATTCCATTTACGTGGATGTTTGAAAGTTTGTTCGGAAAGGTCTCTAAACCTATAACATCTTCACATAAAGGTGCATAGATGTGACTCATTTCCCAATTTAAATTTCTGGATTGACTATAGCGCAAAATTGGCTTTCTCACAGCACCAGTTGGGCCCATTGATAATTAGCTTTTAGTAACATCTGATCCTAGGCATTTAGTGCATTCTGCTGTTAAGCATGCCATATCAAGCCCAGCTTTCTCATTTATTTGTTCAGGGATCACAATTTCACAGTTATACAGTTAAAGGGACTTCATTTTCACCCAATTCCCTTTGTAAGACTTGCTCACGTCTCAAATTATTTGAAGCATTGGTCACAATACATTGGCTGAAATCCTGTTCCCTAGCTACATGTGCAAAGTGGCAGAAGCGTCAGGAAAAAATTGTGGTGGGGTAGAAGTAATCCCCACAAAGCACTCCTGTAGGTATGTGAAACAACAATCATGAGGTGAACTTCACAGTTAATTGTGCAATTGAATTGTGCAATCCTAACCCTAGACATGATGCCTGACGTAGATATAACTTCACATCGTGAACAGTGTTCCAGCCAAAGTTGTGTGTTTTTTTAAAAAAAAAGACAGAGAGAAGCTTTCTTGAATTGCTTTTGGGATCCTTTAACAAGACATGAACTACTAAGTTTACAGATATGGAAAGGAACTCATAGATGCCATTGATATGGCATGCTTAACAGCAGAATGAACTACAAGTGGGGTCTTGACTTGAGAACTTAATCCGTATTGGAAGGCGGTTCTCAAGTCAAAAAGTTCTCAGGTCAAATCTGCATTTCCCATAGGAATGCATTGAAAACCATTTGATCCGTATCTGCTCTTTTCCGTCCATAGAAACTAATGGCAAGCTGCTATTCCGCCTTCGACCACTAGAGGGGGATATTTTGTTTCTTAGGTCAAGAAAGGTTCAGGGAAGGCAGGGAAAAGACAGTCCAGGCAGGACAGAGCCAGGCAGTCCGAAGACTGTCTCCCAATCCACTCTCTAAACGCTGGGAGGAGTGAGGAAGCAGACAGGCACCCTTTTCACTGGCCAACAGTTAACTGAAAGTTCACATTTTGCACTTTCCCTGCCTCCCACGTGGGTTTTTTTCAGTTCTTAACTCAAATCTAAGTATGTAAGTCAAGTCAATATTTTCCTATGAGAGCGGTTCTTAAGTCAAAATGTTCTTAACTCAAGCCGTTCTTAAGTCAAGACCCCACTGTATATGCCTAAGATCAGGTATTCCTAAGAGCTAATTTTCAGTGGTCCCAACTGGTGCTGTGAGATAGCCAGTTTTGAGATATAGTCAATTCAGAAATTTAAGTTGGGAAATGAATAGTATCTATGCACCTGTATGTGTCTCTAGATGATATTGGTTCCAGGTAAACTCTTCAGGGAAACTTTCAGAAATATTTATAAGATACTTTAGCCAGAAAAAAATAATCCTGTAGTTGATACTTTGGGACAAACAATCTTTCAAAAATATTTGTAAGATTTATAATTCTGGAAGCTGGAATATTTGGAAGCAATTCAGTAGAAAGCACAGATGCCAGCTGAACATGGAAAATTGTTCTCTAAATTCTACCATCTTCTAAACTGTTACTGTGCTTTGTATCACTGTCTAGAGATTATGACCTTTCCAAGCAATGTTGGGATTTGCAAATCAACAGCTATCACTTACAAAATCATCACCCTTTGAAAAAGCTTCAGATGAGCATGCAAGACTTTGAGCTAACCACCAGTCTTTAAAAGTATGCTCAGACAACATCCATAATGATAGCACATCATAACAACAACATTCCTGATTTATATGAAGTTGGCCTGAACCATAATATTGGCTTTCAATATTATAACTATTATTACTACTATATTGCACTTATTTCTCTGCATAGCTGGTGCACGTGAGTGGGCCGTAGAGTCAAGCCTAAACATTAGGAGTTAAAAGGTCAGATGACATGTTTGCAAAAGCACTGATATCTGAATTTAAGGAAGCAGATTAACAGCTCTTGGCAAATGTTTTAAATTGTCATTGTCATTTGACTTTCTTTATTACTGTTTCCTCATCATACTCAAACTGTATGACTTCATACTTCAGCATGAGAAATTCCTTCCATGTGGACTAAGGGATTCTGGAATTTGTATTTCAAAACAATATTCCCCATAGCCCAGCAAGTGCTGCTGAAGAACGCATTTACAATTATTCATATGTGAAGAAGTCTTACAAGTTCAAATTTAATTAATCATGTCCTTATTTTTAATATTACTTCTCAGAACTAGACCATAAAACATTTCAGTCCTGATCCAAGTACCTCTTTGCAGTAGCCAGCCAGACTGGCATGCAGATTAGAATGTGTACATTACATGGGCATCAGGGCTTTACTGAATAATAATAATAATAATAATAATAATAATAATAATAATAATAATAATAATAATAATAATAATCATCATCATCATCATCATCATCATCATCATCATCATCATCATCATCATCATCATCATCATCATCATCATCATCATCTTAGAATTGCAGAAGGGATCCAATGGATCATCAAGTCCAGCCCATCAAGGAGGCACAGTGGCAAATCAAACTCCCAACCTCTGGCTCCATAGCCAGATACCTAAACCACTGAGTGAGCAGTTCTAAACATTAGAGTAATGCCAGGCCATCATCTTTAATCCTGGATTCAGTGCATGCACAAAACTGTTTTCCATGTGCCACAAGCTCTCACTTAATTGGCAAGGTCTTAAAAACAGGACACTTAGCCAAAGGCATTTAAATATGTGACTGAATGTAATTAACACAGATTAATCTGCTCACTGAAAAAATCAAGCTAGGCCTGAGTGATGAAGAGCTGCTAGCTGGATTGACATTGTAATTGGATTCCATGTGATTAGTCTTTCAAAGTCACACAGGCAAAGAGCCAACAGCAAGGAAAACATTATAGAGTGCATACACTTACGGAACCTATCCCTTCAATGTGAACTGGTGAGGATGGATCCCATGTTCAACATTCCACCTGCAGTTAGGTTGTTAACAGTACTAGAGTTGCCAGGTCTCTGTTTTCAGCACCAAAAGACAGGTTTTGGGATCTATTCCACAGCTTTCAGATTTGAACAAAAATTGTAGGAAATGGGAGGCTACCAAACTAACACAAGAAAAGATTTTAACATCCTAATAATCACCCTTGCATTTTTCATCACCTTGCATACCCTAGGGTTGCTGCTGCTACTACCACTATTACGGGAATTCACACTAGCCCATTACATTCACTGTGAATCTCTCCATGATCTGCCGATCAATATTTAGTAAGAAATTAATATTTCATTCAACATTTCATTCTGTTTCCATATGTCTGATGAAGTGGGCATGTCCACGAAAGCTCACATTAAAATATGTTTTTGTCTTGTCTTGTTTTGTTTCTTTGGATTTTGCCTGAGATGCTTGCACCAACGAATGCAACAACCTTTTACAAAATAACAATAAAAAGTTGGTTATTCTCCTTTCTTAGAATATCCTTTTATTTAGAAGGGGGAAAAGATATTTTTCCCTTTACACTACTATCAATAATTATTGAATCCATAATTCAATACCTGTAATGTCATACCAGTTGTAAATTAAATGCTCATGCATAGTCTATTACAGGACATTCTCTTAAAGCATATTAGATTTTAGCACCATTTTCTCACTAAAACAGATGTTATTAAATCCTCGTTCTCAATGTTTTTTTGATTACTTGATAAAATATGACTCATAATGAAGTAATTATCATTATTATTAGTCCAAAGTTTTGCATCATCTAAATATGTCATGGGATGTGCTCCTGCAGACAGTTGAGCTGCTCAAATGAAACTGAAGCTGTATTGCAATGTACAGGATAGCAGCCATGGATCACAGGAACCATATGTATGTAAATCAAAGTTAAAACAAACAAACAAGCAAAAAAAATATAACCAGAATTAACCGCGATAAGCCATGGCATCATTACCATAAGATTTTAATGTTAATGTGACTATTAAAAAAAATCTCAAATGAACTTGGTAACTGGAAATACTGCAGTAATTTTAAAAACAGAATTTACTGAGCATATAAGCAAAGTTTTTCTTTCGCTGGAGTCAAAGTCAATAGTAGAACTAATTGAAACCCTATAAATCTAGTTCAGAGCAGCATATAGTCTCTATCTTACTGTACCTATACATCAATAGGTCATTCTCAGTTAATTAAGTGAAGGCGTAATCAGCTTAATTTATGTAGTCCAAGGCAGTTAATGATATCTTAGTACAGTACCTGACGTTTGGCCTGCCCATATAACTTGCCCGATGTTCTATATCCATTCTGCTACTCTCCGCCTTTAGCTCCTCATTTTTCACACATAGCTTCTTGTCTTTGTGTACATTCTGAAACCAGTAAATCAAAGGCTCCTGAAACAAAAAAGAAAAAGAGACCATATTGATTTAACAAGCTACAATAACAGTCATTGCTGTTGTGCATAGGAATCCCCAAACAAAGCAATATCTTGCTAATGTACAATATCTCTAGGAGTACTGAAGGTACATAATTTCACAAGAAGAGTAGGTCAATTCCAGAAAGAAGACTGAGAAGCCCAACAGTTTTCAACATGCTCATATTGAAAGTTGGCTACAAAACAAAACAAACAAACAAAGAAACAAAAAAAAATCCAAAGTTGTGTAGCATATTCTTGTTTAATCCCATGGGTTTAAAATGCTGTACCTAGCTGAGAATAAACCATCTTTTTCTTTTCCGTTGCAGTGGAAAGTGCTTCCTTCTTGCCGTCTCCGTTGCTTGTCTTCGTTTTTCTGAAGCTGCAAGCTTACACACAAAGACAAACCACAATGTCAACCAATTGGACCTCACTTAAGGAACCGAGAAGATCGATTCGTAAAGCAAAGGATGAGCGGGACCCCATTTCTGAAGTACGTTGCTCAAACTGCTCTTTCATTAAAAGATGCTCTCTCCTATTGATTTTGGCTTAAGTAATGAGAAAGCTTATCCAAAAATCTTTAGCATTTGGGCTCAAGTTAAGGAAATCAATACAGTCATTTCCCATTTGAACTGCATATGTGAGTTTTATGTACGAGAGACGAGACAAAGTCCAAATCAGATAAATCGATAGCATTGTCAATAGAACATGAAGCTGACAAATGGTGTTTTTAAGCAATTAAAGTGAGCTGTAAACATACAGGAGGTTAATCAATTACTATGTTTAGCTATTAACAGTTTTTAATTTGTATAAGTATTATATACAGTAGTGAATCCTGGCAAATGAGGTGGGATAGGCAAGCTTCATCCTATAATTCAACAGATACTACCAAGAGGTGGTCTAAGGCAGCCATTCCAAACATGCAGAAAGAACTGGAATAGATATCAGTGAACCTCAGTTTCCCATGCTTACCGCACTGAACTTTGCAACTAAGTTGCAGTAGCTGCAGAAGTGTCAACAGTTTTTCTGGCTGCATAGCAAAATACATTTTTAAAACATTGTTTAAAAGAGAATAAAGTGGCAGAAATCTCAGCAATAAGGAAAATCTGAAGGAAGAGGGAATTTTGCAATAGATATTAGCCATTATTGTTACAGGCCACCTCCAAGACAAGGGGTAGCATCCTCTAAATCAGTGGTTCTTAACCTTGGGTTACTCAGGTGTTTTTGAACTGCAACTCCCAGAAATCCCAGCCAGCACAGCTGGTGATGAAGGCTTCTGGGAGTTGCAGTCCCTAAACACCTGAGTAACCCAAGGTTAAGAACCACTGCTCTAAATACCAGCTGATAAAAAGCAATTGCAGGACGAGGTTCTTGTTGGCATGTTCTGCTTGTGGGTTTCCCATAGGTACCTACATGGCCACTGTAGAAAGTAGAATAGTTTTTGTTCTAATCTAGCAGAGCTATCCCTTATGCTGACATGCAATTGTGGCATAGGAAAGTCAGGGCAAACATTTAATCGGTTTCCCCAATTTATATGAAATTCTTCAAGATGACATATACCCCCATAAACAGATGTGAGCAACTTTTTAACTTCCTTGGGTCACAAATAAAACTATCAACCTTGTATCATTCGTATTAACTCAAGCAATACTTTGCAATTTTTGACCACCCTGCCCACAATCTCCCAACTAACATGGCTAGGATAATGTGGGAAAGGTAGTTTCTCCAAATTAACTTGTCCATACTCTGAATTCAAGACATGGGTTGATTTGGGTTGTTATATTAATGGACAAAAATATGAGCAATTAATGTACCAATCTCTTTGCTGTAAGGATATATTTTTGTTGTTGTTGTCACATGAAGTTATTGCTGTCCTGTCCCCTCCCCTTCATCCACCTGGAATGAAAATGAATTCTAGCAGTCAATTTTCTTCACTTCAGTGTTCAATATGTTTTCTTTTCCCTGGCTTGAGGAACCTTACTGTGAGTCAGTTAAAGAACTTCTGGCCTGTGTTAAGTTGTTTAAATTCATGTTGATTTTCACCTGAAGAGATTATATTGGCTGCTGGTGCGGCTTCTTTTAGCCCAATCATTCCACACAAGCTTGCAAACATTTAAATAACAGAGGTAATTGTACGGCAAAAAAAGAATTCTACTGAAAAAAAACTCTCAAGACAGCTATGTTGTCATTTATATGTTGCAAACAGTCATTGCAAACTAAGTATTATTTATATTGTCCAAGTATTAATTTGATTAATTTGAGAGTCCCCTGGACTGCAAAGAGAACAAACCTATCCATTTTGAAAGAAATCAACCCTGAGTGCTCACTGAAAGGACAGTTCCTGAAGCTGAGGCTCCAGTACTTTGGCCATCTCATGAGAAGAGAAAACTCCGTGGAAAACACCCTGTTGTTGGGAAAGTGTGAGGGCAAAAGGAGAAGAGGACGACAGAGGACTAGACGGTTGGCTACCAAAATGAATTTGACACAACTATGGGAGGCAGTGGAAGACAGGAGGGCCTGGTGTACTCAGGTCCATGGGGTCACAAAGAGAGGACTAAACAACAACAAATTAATTTGATAAGAAATCCACAGATTAGCTAGGGCTGAGGGGTCCCCCCCCCGTTAATCACAGCTGCTACCAGAGTAACTATAATACATTTGGCTACAAACCACAGACTAAAATGCTAAAGAGTTTGCAGTACCTTTGATACATACCCAAGACTAAAAACGAAACTAAAATGTTGAACACAAGTTGAGGTAAGGATTGTCCCTGCTATGTGCCATCAAGTCACTTCCAGCTTATGATTGATGCAGTTGCTCACATCAATAACTTTTTTGGTAACTTGAGGAAATGGTTGGTCATTTGTGTTGACATTGAACAAAATAGAAGCCAGTACACTCCACTGGGGAGACTACTGTTTTGATTCTTCTATTGACTGCATTGTCATTGAAAGTTAATGAAAGAATTGGTGATCTCACAATTTTTATAATCACAATGGGCAAATTACTCATCTCACAACTTTTTCAAATTAGCTTCTATTGTTTCAGAATTGATCTTCAGGATTTAAGCACAGGATTTATTTGAAGTCTGATTTCTCAAACAAGAAATGTTGCCCCAGTCACATTTCACTACCACGCCTTCTCCACCAACTATACATAATCTATAATATCCGTATCAAATCTCAAATCTCTCATTTCAGGATCCTGAGTTCACTGAAAAGAATGCACATTCACCAAGCTGACCTGTCAATTACAATGCATGCATGAGTGAAGCGTTGTCAGTCAAATTTGATTGCCAACTGTGCAGTCACGGGAGTGCTGAATCTACTCCAGATTTTAGTCTGATCTTTCAAGAACTTGTTCAAAGTACTGGGGATATGGTTCAGTCCCTTGATTAGCTCTTGTAAAGTTCAGACTAAAACTTGGAATGGATTCCACTCTCCTTACCATGACAGTAAAGTGAGTAACCTTCACAGTCAAACTCAACCAAAAAAGGTGACATGCTGTCCTTTGCATTCAAAACATGGCAATGCTGCATTGCTGGGAAACTGCATGCCCACCACACACCAAGCTACTCCACAGATTGCAGCTGAGTTCAGAGGGAACAAGGATGCCTCTGGAGTGTAGCAAATGGAGGAGGAGGAGGAGGAAAAAGAAGAAGAAGAAGAAGAAGAAGAAAAGAAAGAGAAGGAGAATTAAATGTATGTCTCATTCTTCTTTGTAAGAGCTCAGGGCAGCCAACAATTCACACTAAAAAAAACACAGATAATTCCACAAATCATAAATACCTAAAATTAAAGATGATGCCATCAAAGGACAGTTCCAGTGCTTTGCTTCTCTAAGCCAGTGGTTCTTAACCTTTGTTACTTGGATGTTTTTGAACTGCAACGCCCAGAAACCCCAGCCAGCACAGTTGGTGGTGAAGGCTTCTGGGAGTTGCAGTCCAAAACTCCTGAGTAACCCAAGGTTAAGAACCAGTGCTCTAAGCGATGACTCTGCTTTGATAGTTTTAAAGTGTGCTGGGAATTTGACTCCAATAAAGCATGTCTTCATATACTCTGTGAACTAGGACACACAGCCAACTAACTGGGATTAGGTTAAAGAACATGTTGCCAACTTGAAATCCACACTGCTTTACCACTTTGATAAGTGTAATGTACAGTCATTATAATATTGTAGGAGAACAGATGAAGCAGTTCAAAGAACCCACTAGATCCCACAGGAGAAGAGCCATGGAACTTAAAAGTAAATAACATGCTTTACATGCAGAAGGTTCCCAAATTCAATCCCTGATACCTCCACTTAAAAGAATCATGCCACAGATGTTGAGAAAGAACTCTTTCTACCCAAGACCCTGGAGAGTAGCTTCTAGTCAATATTGGCCTTGATGGATGAACCGCCTGACCTGGTGTAAGTTCAGTCCTGGAGTTGCTTCCTGTTGATGGACTGGAACTTTATCCAAAGCACCAACCAAATGGTTTCTCTTCCAAAACAAGCATGGCTTTCTCAAAACTTTCTGTGTTATTTGCCATCAAGTATGAATCAACTTACAGTGATACTAATAGGGCTTTCAATGTAAGTGAGTGGCTTTACTAAATCCACAGACTCGGTGAGTTTCATGAATGTGTGGGGACTCAAATTCTCTTCTTTCTATTCTTTTTGAACATTTATATTCTTCAATTGTTGTGTTGCACATAGGAGGCATCCCTCCAAGTGTCAGTCATCCCTATCAAGTCATATTTACTCTCCTGAACTAAGATTTCCAGTTGTTCTTGTTTGTTTGTCATATTCCTGGCATTCATAATAAACAACAGAGATTGAGAGGCTTATGGCCTGCTTTCCTTGGTGTATTTTTAATGATGATGATTATTGGGCCCCATTACAGCAGTTGTCTGTTCCTTTTATTGTGCCTAAGCATTCGTCCATCTTTTCCTCTGAGCTTGCATCTCTGTCTCCTTTCCAATTCAGTTTAAAGAAAATGTGCTGCTTATACTATACTGCCTCATAGCACTTAACACTCTCTGGGCAGTTCACAATTTAATTTTGCAGGTTACACATTGCACCCACCACTCCCAGCAAGCTGGGTACACAAATTTACTGACCTTGGAAGCATGGAAGGCTGAATTAACCATGTGCAAGCTACCTGAGCCCACTGAGATTCAAGTTCAGGTTGAATTTTGGGTGCAGTATTTCAGTTTAATAATTGTGCCACAAGCTTAAAGCCCTCCTGATAAATTTTTTCATGCTATGGCCAAACACATTCTTCCCAGTCTTGTGAGGTGCAACCCATCACTTGCCAACAATCCATCTTCCAAGAAGCATAGCCTGTGGTCCTAAAATTCAAATCCTCATAACCAGTAATTCACCTGGAATATTTTTCTTTCCCTTTCTATTCCTCTTCTGAGTCTTGGTAGGATAGATTAGAAGACTGTCTGAGCCCCAAGTCCTTGGTTCTCCTTCCCAGAGCTTCAAAATCTGACATAATTTCTTTATAGTTCCTCTTGGGTATCATTTGTCCCCAAATGAATGAGAACAAAGGGATATGTGTCCATAGGTTTCATAAGTGATGGCAATCCTTCTATCACATCCCTAATTCATCCTCCATGGAGACAGCATAGTTGGTGGGTCCATGGATCTTCCTGGCATATTTCAGTTTTGATTCCGAGCAGTAGGGAATCTTCTACTACAACTACTCCTCTTCAGTCATTCTACTTGGCTGAGCTTTAGCCTTTCTCATGTCCTCCTGTGGGGGTCTCCTGTATGTCTTCCTCTGCATATTGCAGACTCCTCTTCAAGAATCTGAAAGCAGTTTTGCAGTTCTGCTGGTGAAGAATGTCTTCTTCTTTTGCACTATGTGACTTTTCCCCCATGGCGCTTTCTCCACTATATTTGTTCTCTCCTCAGCATTCTCCTCCTCTGCTTCGTCTTGTTGTTCTTCCATCTCCAGTGCCTCCCTTGGTGGCTGCTGTTGCTTGTGAGTTCTGTCTAAAATACTCTTCATCTCTTATAGCTATAAACATGGCCACTTACTGCTCCGGTTCTTTCTTTTTTTCTTCCAACAGTGCTACCGGTTTGCACTTGCTGCATGTGCATGCTGTATTGTTGTCAGGTATGAAAACAAAAATTGCACACACTTTATATGTCACAACCACAGAATTGCCTCTTCCCTCTATAATCCCTGATATCTATCTATCTATCTATCTATCTATCTATCTATCTATCTATCTATCTATCTATCTATCTATCTATCTATCTATCTATCTATCTATCTATCTATCTATCTATCTATCTATCTATATCATTCATTCATTCATTCATTCATTCATTCATTCATTCATTCATTCATTCTGTTTGACTGTGAGTACCTTTTCCTTTGTCTTGTCTGGCTTGAACAATGCTAATTTATAAACATAACCAGAAACAAAAAATGTTGTTAGGGGCCTCCCCCATCAAATTCCTGTTCACTTCCCCTGTTCACTCGCTCCCTCGTGTCTGTCTCAGTTTTATTCCTCTACTGCACACTGTTAGGAGTCAGGAAACAGAAGCAAAATCCCTTTGCTTAAGGAAAGGAAAGAAACAATACATTGGTATGAGCTGATTACACAGCAAAATAATTATTAGATTATAGTAGCTGTCACAGTAAATTTGCTTAAAGAACGTCACTTAAAACTTAGATATATCCATGAGAATACTGTCGAATGACATTCTGAGGTGATTCCTGAGCAAATCTTTTTGTTTTGCTTCCTGTCCCACATACCTGAAATGCTATGCATGTGTGCGTAATAAACTGCTATGTATCAACGTCTCCAGATGTAAGTCTCTGAGCAAAGGCAGTTTTTCACAGGCTTTGTTCGTTGTTTTAAATCTTTACTGTAATCCAGTTCTTGCTGTAATAAGGAAGATTACTGATTACTATTTCAGAATAGTGTTACACCATTACCGCCATTTCTCCAAAAGGTGCATTTTCTGAAGTTTCACCATTAACATCTGGTATCAAATAAATACAGCTTATATCCAACATTCTTTGGAAATGCATGCACTGCTTTAAATGCATAGAGCTGCCACAAAAATTAGATTAGCCATTTCAGCATTGCAGTGTAGCAATACTATAAAATTATTACTGAAATCAATAATGCTTTCCTCTCTGTGGCTAATCCTACAGTAGGATGTTGTTTATAAAGATATTAAACAAATGGATTATTCATATTTTTCAATGACTTTCCAAGGGAGGAAAAAACCCTTTATAATTATCATATGGAATTGGGGTAATAAATGAATGTAATTTTTATTAACAGAGGTTAATGTACATAAAACAAATGCTCATTGAATTATAGAGTATGATAATATCTACATGCCTAGTTGTGTTTGTCATATTTTCTGCCTTTTGGCAACATCAGAATGATAACAACCTGATTTATTCACTAAATTTAATGCATAATATGACAACATACCAATATGTATGCCTTATAATGTATAATTTAAACACAATTGCTATATATTTCACCCATATCTTTCTGGCCTAACAATGATCTCCCGTGTGTCTAGATTTTTTTTATGGTCAAATGCAGGTTGCCCAATATGAATGTCGGTTTGAATTAATGAATATTTTCATAAAAATACTCCAACTATGAATGTTTTAAAAACCTTGTCATAACATTCACCAAATTTACACATGACAGCTAGCATGTGTTACTGCATTTTCACCTTAAATATTTGATGATCTTCTCTTTAAATCCAAGATTCATAACCCAAAGGGCTTCATTTCCTAACAGCATATGGAATTCAAGAGACATTTATTAGGATAGTTTTCATTTTCTGCATCAACAAAATGTTGTTCAGAGCAGAAATAAGCACTCCCATTTCTTATGGACTATTTTATTCAAACATTTTAATTGTATCTGCAGCTGTTGTTCTTGTTCTTTTCTTCTTCGGCAATATCTCCATAGAAGTGACAGATACACCCTGTTATAGAAATGATATAAAGGAAAGAAGTCTTATATTCCCTGATATAGAAGAAAGAAGTTTAATAATGAACCATGAAAGACAAGGAGAAAATATTAGCAGGTTCTTTCTATTTTTTTCATTTGTGTACACACAAATCTTTAAGGGCCTATAAATCGTTCCTCGTGAAGACCATCAGGCAGATCCCAAGATTCCACATCCTCATGAGTAATACAATCCATAAAGAAATCTCTGCATTGGAAGATATTTCTCTGGAGTTGATTCTTAAAAAATACTGTTAATGTATGCACAGTAGGTTTCCTATTCACTGTTGCCTAGACCTTGAAAATGCAGAGTCGAGATTTTTCTTCCCCAGCCCACTCCAAAAATGGTTAAATGTTTGTACTTATTTAAAAAGGAAGCCAACAAACCATTGTTGGAGCAATATATTACTATGTTAGAACTGAAGGTTGTCCACTGATGGGTCATTCTCACTTGACCTTGTTTGCACAGAAAGGTAAGCTCACCATGGTAACCTTGGTCTTGTGGCTTTCTATACAGTAAATCATTTCAGCTCTCCTCATGTAATTCTTTTATTGGCTGTGCAATTGAAATGTCATGCTTCACGAACAGAGAAGCTAGTAATTTCTTACGGATGATTAAACCACCTCTGTAATGTACGAGTATAGATGGAACTGTATGTAACAGTCTTAAGCATGAACTTCATGGGCGGGGAATGAACACATAGTTTTCAAATGCTCTAATAAACAATTATGTGAGGCTACATATCACCTTAAGAGATACACTTTCAGAACACATCTGGGTGCACGCTTTTACAGAGTCTTCATTTCACTGATAGATGCCTGACTGTTAGGAGCAAATATGGAGAGCCTTGGTTGTTTTTATTTATTTATTTATTTATTTTCCTCCTTCTAATTTCTATTCCAACTGCATAGTGCAAAAATGTCCAAAGAGGTTCTCTGTAGGAACATTAGTGTAGTACAGCAATTTGTAAAGGAAAAAAAAAAAAACAATGAGCAAACAGCAGATTTCACGACAATATCTATTTCCATTCAATAATAAAATTGCTAAGGAATAAATCCATTGAGTTTTGCTGGTAAGAATTAGTACTGCGAGTCCAAATAATAACTAGTATACCTTCAAATACCCTTAACATTCTTCATTATACCAAACATGTATTAAAAGAAAAAGATACAGGAACAACTGCCCTCTCGTATGTTTTTTTCCCCACTGCTGTTTTCTGAAAAAACAGGTTTTTATTTTTTTAGCCCCACCCTTTGAAAGTGGGATAGTGCTGGATCGGATAATATATAAATAGAAACCTATAATCAGTAGCCCCTTCCCAGCTGGATCTTCTTTGTATTTTAAATCTGCCTTGCCATGCATTTTGATGCAGGCAGTTTCTTGCTCAGCACTTCAAACACGGCAAAGATTTATTTTAATATTAGTAACGCAGTGCATCAGCAATTGTCTAGCACAGCAAAAACAAAATAGAGTCACTTCCTCTGCACCTCCACCGAGGAGCAGGAAGGTGTTCAATTTGCTGATGTCCTAGAAATCATAATCATCATGTGCTGTCAAATCAGTTCTGACTTATGTAAACCCTTTTCAGTGTTTTCTACATAGAGATTACAGTGGTGCCTCGCTTTACGATTGCTTCGTAAAACGACGAAATCGCATAATGATGAACTTTTTGCAATCGCAAAATGATGTTTCCTATGGGTTTTTTCACTTTGTGATGATCGGTTCCCTGCTTCGGGAACAGATTCTTCGCAAAACGACAATTTTCCAACAGCTGATCGGCGGTTTCAAAATGGCCAACGGGTAAATAAAATGGCTCCCCGCTGTGTTTAGGGATGGATTCCTCACAAGACAGCCAGCAAAAATGACCACCCTATGGAGGATCTTCGCTGGACGGTGAGTTTTAAGCCCATCAGAATGCATTAAACAGGTTTTAATGCATTTCTATGGGCTTTTTAATTTCGCTTTACGATGTTTTCGTTCTACAGCGATTTCACTGGAATGAATTAACATCGTAATGCGAGGCACCACTGTACTCTGAAATGGTTTATCATTCCCTTCTTCTGTGGGCATCTTAGTACTTTGTTGCTTGCCCAAGTCCACACAGGCTGGCTCACAGGAGGCATAGTGGGGAATTGAACACCCAACCTCTGGCTCTGCAGGCAAATACCAGAAATTGATGGCAGAAAGAGCCTTGAAAGCTTCAGGTTTGCTTCTTAGTCCATTTCCAGCAATTGTACATGCTATAAACACACTAAAGAAAGTGAACCTACCTACACTAAAAAAGAAGCACGGAAAAAGTGCAGGCTAGGGCACTCTGGGGACAGATTGATTTGTTCTACCAATTACATAATCTGATTGCTAGGAAAAATTGCTAGGAAAAAGTGCAAACCAACCCTTCCCTGCAGCACAACAACAGTGGGACAAATGCCTTCCTGATCAAGCCCTTAGTTATCCAATAAAGGTATTACGTGTCTGGAAATAATGAGACAGATACAGATATATGGAATAAACCTGGGCCTCAACTTTATTAATTTACTTAGAACTTAGAACTTCCCTTTAACAAGGGGGCCTACCATGGTGCTAAAACTGGTCTGTAACTGGAGTTAACCTTGACCATCCAGTCAAGACTGCCAATCAAGCTCCTATACCAGAACTGTACTGTCCTACCATACATCACGCCTCCGTATCTTCACTAGCTGTGGTACCCCAAATCCGGGCCTCCAAACCTTAAGTGTGCCATGTCCCTGTGACGGCTGCGATGACGTCACCTGCCTATCAATGTTATGCTGGAGCTCATCTGCCTATAGCAGGGCAGGAGGTGGGACTCCAGGAGGTGGAGCTATGTATATAAGGGGGGAGTGAATGATGTGTGAGAGTTTAGCTAGGATGGGAAGACAGGTTTTGAGTTAGGGCATGTATGTTAGGAAGTACTGTGTTAGATAAGGTCTGAGTGATAGAGTGACTGAAGGGATTCTTTATTTTATTGATTGACATATTCTGTTCTTATATTGATTTACCTTATATTAAGTTGTACCAATAAACAATAATTTTTATTTTTAAAATCCATACCTTTGTCTGAAGAGTCAGATATATGTGTGTGGTTGGTGGCAGCGTGTTAAGAGAAAGAAAGTGTGAAGTGGCGTCCCTTCTGTGACGTATGAGGAGGCAGTCACAGTCCCCTATCATCCCCAGCTTCCCTTCCATCAGCTAAACTTCTGCTGCTGCCTTCTAAGGGGTGTGTGTGCTTTGCACCCCTTGGGTGCCTTCTTTGGAACTCAGCTAACCTTTATCTTTTAGCACTACCCACCATGGCATAGGGACTACTTAGTATGTCCCTTACCCCCACCATGATGACAATTTCAGCCCTAAGACCCCCTTGTAAATCCTTGAGGACCATATCTAAACCCAACTCCAAAAGATGCACACCATCCTCCCTATATAACTCCTGCTGTGAAACCTTAATTTGAGGATGGGTGATAACTGACCCCAGGCCTTGCCGAACTGCCCTGCCAACTTCTGTGTTTACACCTTTCTGGGCCCTGTCGATCCACCTAGGGTCCTAGATATCTCTCCACACCAAGCGTGGGATAATTGCTGACCAAATGATGTGTGTTTTGGGGCACCGTGCCATAAACACCCTTAGGTTTGTTATGACCTGGAGGATCAGTGACTTGCCCGACCTTTGGGCTAAGTCGCTGCCTCCCAAATGAATCACCAGAATATCAGGGGAACTCACCCGGAGTACCCCAGGATGCCAGTTCAAAGAACCCGTCCCAGAGCATGCCTCTCCATTCTACTGCAAACACATATCCGATGACCAGGTTGCAACCCCAACTGCTCTGAGTGGCATATCTGGCTACCCAAAAAATAGAACTGTGCCCACACAACAGAACTTGAACTCAGGCCAACAGCTTCTCAGGATCTGCAATGATAAATAACAAACAACACCACAGCAGCACCTGACACTGGTAATGGGCGAACGCAGGCATGGTATTTGCCAGACAACCATCTGCCCACTTGTTTTATATCTTCAACATTATATCTCAGGGCAGCTGCTGTGGATGCAGCACCAATTCTGAAGGAATGCGTTCGCCACCATCAACCTTGTACCCAGGCCTGGGAAGTAACCTTCCAAAACTGGTACTTTGTAAGCGGTGACGCATCCTTGTGACACAAAAAACTGCCTGCTCTATCTCCTCTAAGCTGCAAGAATTCTAACTGGACAAATCTCATTCTCAGAACACTGGCCTAACCATATAACCTGTCCTTTTCCCAACTGATCCGTCATGGATCTGTGTAGGTGAAGTGCAATCTTGTATTTTGATACTACCACATCCTTCCTCTGCAGAGAGGATAGTGCTATCTCTGTTTTTGATGCAGTCACCAATTCACTTATCCTCAGGGCTCCAAAGAATGCTATTAGCGTTGCTGCTCTAAAGAGACAGGCTTCAAAATAATCCTCGCAAAGTATGTCCCATGTGCTCCCTAACTTCGCTAGCATGGCAGACAATATTGGAGTATGAGTATCACTTGTGGAACCAAGCGATACTCATCCTTTGATCATCCTTTGATCATGTTCTTGATGCGAAAATCAATTGAGAAACCCTTGCATCATGGTGTTTTTGCATAACCAAGGCAGACATCCTGCCTTAAATAGATCTAGGAGCCAATCCTTTCCCATGTAAATGAATTGCAAACTGTATCAGTTGTTCATCTGATGAAGGCCACTCGTACCCTAGGCCCTCCCTCTCACAGAAAGCAAAATATTCCTTGCACTGTGGTGAGTGCTTGGGACTACTGCTAAGCTCATGGCTTTATTAGCCTCCATCCTCCAAGGTTCCATACGCCATCTGGTAGGATGTCCGGCTGAAACCATACCCATGGTGCCGACACCCCAAACCAGTCCATCTGTTGACGGGACACGGTGCCGACACCCCAAACCGGTCCATTTGTTGATAGGACAGAGCATCAGCAATGGAATTATCTACTCCGGGGACATGGCGAGCCTGAAAAACTATATTAAACTGTAAACAATGCAATGTGAGGGCCCTAATTAACACCATTACCCTCTGTGATCAATGAGTTAACAATGTATTATTGCACCAAAAAGTGACCAGAGTTAGCCCACTCACCTGCCCATAACCAATGTATTTCATACGGTGCACAACTCCTGGGGGATCTTGTCATTTACTGACTGACTCGCCAGGAAAGATAAAAGATGAATCAATAGAAATCCACCTGGTGTCTTCTTCGGAACAACTCCTGGGGGGGGGGGGGACACCTGAAGGTGCACAATGGGCGGGGTCTGAAAAGGCACCAACACCCTTCCTTCCTGAACTTCCTTATGGGTTTTTGTCCTAAGTCTTCTTGCCCTTTAACAGACCATAAATTGTTAGACAAAGTGGCCACCCTGTCCCCCACAGACGGAATATGGAAGCCATGCCGAAAACCATCACTTAACAATCTAGCACCCGCCCAATTGGAGTAATCCTGTAACCAACAATCCAAAACAAGATACTTTATTGGACTGGTTCCCTTTTTGAATATTGGAGCCACCAGGGGGCAGCTCCTGCCCACTTCCAGTTTCCCTGTTTCCCACTCCCCTTGTCCGTCCTTTGGCACATGTTGCCGATGGATGGGGCCCCCCACAAATGGAACACTTGTGTTTGAATCTGCACTGCTTTCTGCTACAGCCCCCCCCCCCAAGGCATTGAAATCCCAGCAGACCAGGTGGGGTTGAACCTGGTGTTTGGTTGTGCTCTTTGTACTAAATGGCCACTGTCAAACCTATCTCTAAGAACTGGGCGGGCAGGCGTCATCAGACGCAGCCATAGTGTATCGTGTGGCACATCCCAGCGCATGGTAGCATGCAGCAGCACCTGCATATGGAAGCCTTCATCATAGAGCAACTACGCTTGCCCTGGGAAATCCACATATGCCCTGTAAATTATATCCATGTTTTGGATTAATGAAAGGGCTCTCTCTGGCTGGGCATGAACCACTGTCCCAGTGTATATAAAGAACCCTGGTAATCAGTTCGCCCAACAGCAGTCTGGCTTACACCGGCTCACCTTCTCCCTGTCCCTTTCCTCCTCCTTGTATTTTTTCTTTTCCTCAATTTCTCTGTTCAGCAGCCTGAACATGTCTATGTACTTACCCAGTATACTTAATCACCCAGCCCTCAGTGATGCCAACCATATCACAACCAAATGCTATTACAAATTACTTTCCTTTCCAGGTTTCATCTTCTGCTTCCCCCTTTGTCTTTTTTTTAAACTGCTCTCCTCCGTTTCAGTCACTCTCTCGCTCTCTCACTCTCTCCCCCTCTCTTTTTTATATATAACTAGCCTGAATGAAGTCTGCTCTCCCCCAGACCCCAAATGGTTGAGCCTGACTGAAGGGCTTTGCCGATGAACAGCTGCCTCCCAAAGTGCTGCGCAGTCCACACGGCCAAATCCGAAACTACCTGGACCTGCACCGACGGAGCTTCCTTCCAACACCAGACATCGAAAGGAGGGCGAGGAGGAGCTGGGCAGCCTTCCTCAAGGCTCAGAAGCACCCAGCCCCCCTCGCCCCATATGACGCAGCAACGGCTGCGTCTGCCTCGTCCATTCGGGCGGGCAAAGGAGCCCCATCCAACAGTTTCACGCCTCGCGGAGAGGCCCTTACTGTTGGATTTTGCATTACACAGCTTTTCCCAGCTTTTCTGTTAGTCTATAAATTCTTCCCTCCCATCTTACGTCCTGAATGTGAGAATAAAAAGGTAAACTTTTAACACTGTGCATTTTGTATCCCAGTCTTGGTGCTTTAGGATTCACTACACAAAATGTATGAAAGCTGAGTGAGTTCACAGGACATTTTGCCCTGACGTAGAAGAAGATGGAACCATCTTTACTGCACTGAGCTCTCAGGATCTTGTGAAGCTTTAGGCCATTTGGCTGTTCTTCAAGAAGTCAGAAAAAATTATCTCCCAGCTTTGCAGTTTTGAAAGGTCTGGTGTTTACTATATATTGCTGTGCTGCAATATGTTCTCTCCGGTCCAGTACGGTTTATGGCAGCTTTCTTCATTTGTAGCAGATGGAATTCATTAAGAACTGCATTTAAAGGTGCCAGTGCTAATTTGCCCTTTTCAAAGTAGGTCAGAATGTCCAGGAATCTCAATTTCTTAAATTAGGTTAAATTTTCATAGAGTTGCCTGTTGTCTTCATATCTTATGCAGCATACCAGAGAAGCATTTTCTCACTGGATTTAGTGAAAAGCATCAGAAAAGGCACAGGCAAATGTCTTATTTTTTTTTCATTGCATGCTCATAATAAAAATGTCATTATCTGAACTATTTAAATTGCTATACATTTGTCATTATACTATTAAGTGGGCATCAAGAACAGCTTTTTAAAATGATCCATAATATCAATACACTGCTAGGCACTCAGCTATCTCCTGGAAGCCATTTGCAGGTTTCAGCGATTGGTTGTTTCTTTCCTTTGGCTTAAATCCTGTTCCTGAGCATAGTAAGTTGTAGGCCCACTGAATCAGTGGGGGTTTGAGAACTGCTCAACTAATTGTTCTGTTAGTTTTGTTGATTCAGTGGGACTAATCAAGCTGCAACTTACTATGCTAAGCAACAGGATTTGAGCCACTGATTAACTGGGGTAGAATAAAATTATATCCCATTCCACCCATATGCCAAGACTGATGAGATCACAGAAATCATAGAAAAGTGAAGTTGGAAGGGGCCTACAAGGCCATCAAGTCCAATCCCCTGCTCAATGCAGGAATACAATCAAAGCATATTTCCCAGGTGATTATCTAAGCTTTTCTTGAATGCCTCCAGTGTTGGAGCACTCACCAACTCCCAAGGTAACTGGTTCCACTGTCATACTGCTCTAATAGGATGTTTCTCCTGGTATTCAATCAAAATCTGGCTTCCTTTAACTTGAGCTCATTTTTGCATGTCCTGCACTCTGGGATGATCGAGAACAGATCTTGCCCCTCCTCTGTATGACAGCCTTTCAAATATTTGAAAAATGCTATCATATGACCCCTCAGTCTTCTTTTCTCAAGGCTTAACACGCCCAATTCTTTCAGCCTTTCCTCATAAGGCTTGGTTTCCAGTCCCCTGATCATCCTTGTCACCCTCCTCCAAACTTATTCAAATTTGTTAGCATTCTTCTTGAAGTGTGGTGTCCAGAACTGAAAACAATACTCAAGGTGAGGTCTAACCAGTGCTGAATAGTGGGGGATTATCACCTCACAGGATTTGGAAACTATACTTCTATTAATGCATCCTGAAACAGCATTTGCCTTTTTTGTGATCACATCACACTTTTGGCTCATATTCAGCTTGTGATCTATGATGATTCCCAAGTCCTTCTTGTTTGTAGTATTGCTGAGCCAGGTATCCTCCATCTTGTAACTGTGTGTTTGGTTTCTTTTTCTTAGGTGCAGTACTTTGCACTTATCCCTGTTGAATTTCATTCTGTTGCTTTTGGCCCAGTGCTCCATCCTATCAAGGTCATTTTGTATTGTCTTTCTGTCTTCTATGGTATTAGCTATTCCTCCCAATTTGGTATCATCTGCAAATGTGACAATCATTCCCTGCACTCCCTCATCCAAGTCATTAATAAAAATATTGAAGAGCACCAGGCCCAGAACTAAGCCTTGGGGTACCCCACTTATTACCTCCTCCCACAGTTAGAGAAGGACCCATTAATCATCACCCTCTGAGTATGATTCTGTAGCCAATTGTGTATCTACCTGACCCTTGATCTATCCAGCCCACACCTAGTTAGCTTGCTAAGATATCATGGGGCACTTTGTCAAAAGCTTTGCTGAAGTCAAGATATACTACATATACTGTACAGCATTCCCTCTGTCTACCAGGGAGGTTACCTGATCAAAAAATAAGATCAAATTAGTTTGGCAGGATTTGTTCTTGAGATGAATAACTTAGGGTGGAAACAGTTCTTCCTAGGACCAAGAGATAAATATGAGTTTCAGAAGCAGCATGATATATGTAACACTGGAACAAAGAAGACAAAAGACCAATCCCAAATGGTCTTGTGCAATTTATCTTGGTTTACACATTCATGTATGTAACTGATAACATGAATGGTAACAGACAATATTTTCATAAGATATACTAGAAGAAAGGAAGAGTTTAGCTACCAGGGCCTTTTCTAGTTTAGTTAGCAAAGATGTAAAAATATGTATGCTGACTAATCAGGAACGTGAAGACAAACATGAATCATGAATCACTAATCATGAATGTGAAGGCAGACATTTTTGTATTATATAACACTGCATGAGTTCATATAACTCAAACACAACAATAGGATGATTTAAAATAATTCAAGTGAAGCATAGCAGCTTTCTAAGTCAAAATAATAATTTTGAAAATGCCAGATTTTAAAAAAAGTTTCCATAAGTTTACTTCTTATAAGAGCTCAAAACATTTTAAAGGAATACTTTATTCCAGAACATTTGTGCATAACTATAGAATAGGAACATATTTCACCGTGACTCTTAAAATAAATGCTGCATTAAAACAAACCCATAATGACAGCACCAACCCTCAGAATTTGGATATGATATAAAACTGGAAGAGATTAGAAGTACTGTATTTAAAAGGCTAAGAAACCCCTTTGCTGTGCCCTACCTCAGAAGACAAAGAAAGGCTTGCTGGAACAAGGATGAGTCAATACAGCATATCTGGATATCCCAACGGACAAGTACTTCCCCCAGACAGCATCATTGTTCTTCAGCTGCCCTATGCTCAGGCTGAAATCTGCTATGATGTCAGTCTAGGCCCAGAGAGTATCAGAAATAGATTCAAGTAGAAACTGTACAAGAAAGGTATTTGGTTTGATTCAGTGTGGCTTTTGCATAGTTCCCCAAAGCAGCTCCATAAACAACATGCTGTAGTTGTCTAACCTGTAGGTTAATTGCACAATATGACTAGAAGTGACTAGGATATTTCCAGGAGGTGTCACAGCTGGCACATCAGCCTTAGATGGTGAAATGCATTTCTTGCCATGGATGATACTTGGGTTTCCACCAGGGCTGAAGAGATCAGTATTCACAAACTGCTAACTGGAACCTCAAAGGAACAGACAACCTAGTCCAAATAGGTGGAACTCTTTACTCCACTCCTTGAGATGTTAGCCTGTCCTATCAAGCTTGAAACTCATTTTACTGAATTTTATGCAGTCTATTACTAAATCCTGGCATGGTTTCAGCACTTCTACAGCTTCACCTGAATCTCAGTAGTAGGAGGAATAAACTAGCTATCATCAGCATACCCACATCACCTCATTTCAAACTTCTGGAAAACCTTACTGAGTGATTTCATGTTCATGTTAAACAGCACAAATTTCCATGGGGCTGATCAGTAATCACCACCTTCCAGACTCAGCCTTTCACCAAAGTACGATCCTCAACCTGGACAGTCAGTTGCTGAAAGATATATGAGGAATGAATTTGTAGGCCTGTCCATCTTCTTCCAACAGAGGTCATTCTTCAAGGCAGTTTTGGTTCCCAACCAAGCCTGAAGTCATCAATATCACCCAAAATATCTCAGGTTGCATGGGAGCAGTCTTATGAGCAGTCAATAGTTAACTACAATTTTCAGGGACAAAGAAGGGTTTCTTTGAGTACAATTTTAAAAAATCATGTCCTTTATAGAAGACACAGTTAGGCTCTCAGTTAGTGTGATGGCTACCATATTGAAAATGATTCCAAAACAGCATGCAGTGATCCAAAAGATTAATGCTGCGTTTAATTCAGTCATTCAAAATTTGTAGTACTCTTTTCAGTATAGCATGCTTTTGTTCAGTGGTTCTCAAGTTCTGGCTACCCAGATGTTTCCAGACATTCTGGCAAAATGGCCAGTAGCCAAGGATTCCAGAATGTGAAGTCCAAAATAACTATAGGGTGAAAAGTTGAGAACCACAGCCATAGTTCAAAGGAACTGTGAAAAAATGGGAGAGAGGAATAAAAGCGAGCTATGTAACTGATACAGATTACAACAACCAAAATGTGTGAGTAAATACATTTTAAAAACCCAGGTTATTATTAATTAACCTTAAACAAAAGAGAGAAATACTCCACAAGCAACTTCCCTATTCTGTTATTCATTTTCTAAAAATTTCTTGCAAACATTTAGAAGCTACCATCTTAATTTAGTGTCTTCTTAAATCATTTGCATCAGGAATAGCAGCACCATAGTATCTTTTAATTTTCAGCTCTTAAGAAAAATGATGTATTTTATTGATTGATTGGTTTGGTTTGATTTGATTTATTTAAACCAAATATTTCAGCCATCTCTGAAAGATTGGTACTCAACACAACTAACAATTATAAAATTGAATAAGATGAATACAATTAAAACATAAAAACAAATGTACAACCCTATTAAAGTCACATCAATAAAATAAAGAACAGAAACAGCACACCAATAAAAGACAAAAATCAATCAAAGCAACAACCAATTAAGCAACAAGGCTTAATTCCCAAAGTCCTAACGTAATAAAAAAGTCAGTGGGAGGGAAACGTAAAAGATGCCAGCCTAGCCTCCCATGGTAGGGAGTGCCACATCTAGGGAATGACTACTCTCACATCTCCATGCTTCCAAGAATGATGGGACGAAGGGAAGGAGCTTCTCTGGAGATCTCAAAGGCCAGGCAAGCTCCTATGGGAGAATACTGTCTTCTACTGAGTCATAACACAATTCATTTGGGTCACAGCTTGCATTTTGCATAATACCTAGAAACTAGAGTGTTGCAATGTGCCCAGCGAAATCGTTGTAACAAGGGAGTTACAAGTTCCCCAGATATGATCGCTGTATTTATTTATATTATCGGTTGATCTTTTCTCTGACATTTGTCAGACTTACCAGTCTGTCAAGTAACTTTTAGATACAGACTTACTTCATGGTAGGGCTTTGAGTTTTCACTGGAGGAGGGGGAATGAATGAAGAGATATCTTGACTTTGACTCCTGCCCACATCAGAAAACATAAGTGGAGTTATAGTCAGCAGACCCTCATTAGGCCTAGAAAATCGCAACAGCTGAGGTTTCAGTCAATTCAAAACCCTGGGGTTGAGAAAGATCTATTATCTGCTGCAAGTAACTGCCAATGAGCAAGGCTCTTCTTCTGACAAATGGAAGAGTTAAAGAATGCAGTGCTTGGACCGCAGGCTGTGCCATTTGCAATGGGTGTGCTGGTGCAATTATTCGATCCACAGAACACATTAGAAGTGGGGAATTATTGGTATTTCAAAAGTGTCACGATTTGAGAGCATTTCTTAGAATAGATTGGAGGCTATGACAATGAGTTGGCACCCCTAGAGTTCTCGCCGCACAACTACTGCTGGGACCCTATCATAACACTTTTCTGTCAGGATTTACTAAGAATTGGTGCCTGGCCTTCATACCCGAACTATGAAAGGCAATTGCAAAGAACCTCTCTTGCCTTAAACTCTCAGCCATTGTATACCTGATGCCTCTTGGAAAAGAAGTTGGACAGCTTGCTAGTAATAGACTCAGAACTTACTGAGCATACAGGTGCACCATTATAACAGAGGTCCCCTGCTGATCAAGAGCATAAGTAACATCAAGGTATTTGCCTTCTCAATCCATTTTCTTTGCTCCAAAAGATGGATTCCTGCAGTGCTCACAAGAACAGGAAAAATGCGACAGCAGATACCTGTCTTCTAGTTACGTTGTGGCAGGGAGCAAAAAGGTGCCGTTTTCAGTGCCTTTCTTGGACATATAAACACCATATTTGGATGTTCAGAGTGCAACATTTTGTCATGGAGGATGTCAAAGACATTACTCAGTCTAATAAGCATACACTAAATTAGTCCACTGGCATAGCTAAAGCACTGTGTGGAAAACTAAATCCATACCATTTTTAACATAGTGATAAAGCTGACTGCCAACATTCCTGAGTGGAGGAGAAGAGGGGTCTTGTGTGTCATCTGCCAGGACACGGGAGTGTGTGAGCCAAGGGAACGTCTGCCTGCTGTGTCCCTCCATTTCCCCTGTAGAACTTCAGTCTGTTGGGCCCCTGCGTCTCATCAGGACCAAGCCCTTCCTGCTGCTGGACTATGAAGCAGCTGCTTTATTCTTTTCTCTCTTTGTTCTCCTGATTTTTCTTTCTTGTGAATTTACCATTTGCTTGGGGGTGGAGTGTACAAGAAGTGTGGGGGTGTTTTGTCTGTATGTTTGTTTGCTTTTTATAAGGAGAGAGTAGATAAGGAAGAAGGAACGTGTTTAATGTGTCCTGTATCTGCCCGACATTGTCTACTGTTATGAGGTCTTTGTCTGTCAAGGAGGGATGTGTTTTCAAAAGAGGGGCACGGGGAGATACTGCGTTGGGAGACATCAAGGATGTAACAGAAGGAGGGTAGAAAACAGAGTGCTGGTTTCCTTCACCAAATTGTTTCTCAAATCAAACAGCCTGAATAGCATTGGTGACAAAAAAAACTCTGGGGTGAAGGTGACAAATGCAAGGTCAGTAAAAGGTAAGATAGCTAACATCCAAGATTTAATCCTGAATGAACATGCTAACCTGGCTTGCATTACAGAGACTCGGTTGGATGAAGCTGGGGGAATTGGTTATTCTTAGCTTTGTCCAGGGCCTCTATGCAGAAACAGACCAGACCTAAAGGGTGGGGAGAAGGAGTTACTATAGTCTACTGAGATTCAGCCACCCCTACCAGGTGCCCCTGTCCCACAGACTGCTGAATTTGAGTGCATGTACATTGCAGGGCAATTTATTGTACTTAATTTCAAAGAAAAGCAATCTATACCTTTGATATCTGAGATAAATGGCAAGTAGGTTGGGCAATAAAAGTGAACTAGTAATAGGTTATTACTAATAACATATTCTTAAAGTAGCAGAAAGGCCAGTTGATTCCACCTCCTCCCTCCCAGGCAGTTCCACCTCCTCCTGAGTCCTTGAATCACCTCATTCACTCTGGCTGCAGAGGCTCAAGTGAATTCAGCGATTCCCTCTAAATATACTATAGACTGTAGATATCATAAAATTTATCCTCTTTGAAGAAAAGGTTTTATCCCAAAAGGGCAAATTTTTCTTCAATACAAAATGGTTGTTCATGAATGAAGGCAGGAGACAGATGGTCAGGTGATGTTCTGAGATGCCCGAAACAAATACCTGTGAATTTGGAAAAATGATATGTTTTTTTTCTTTTCCCCCATTCTTAGCCTGCATAAAATAGAGAAAGTTACAGGGATTGCTGGAAAGCCAAAGAGATGGAGTGCATGTCATAGAAGGTCTTGATCCCCTCTAGTTGCACACCACATCTCAGCAGGTCAATACAGGTATGTGTACAGGCATAAAAGCATCAAAAGTTCACACTTTGTTTGTTTGTTTGTTTGTTTGTTCAGTCGTTTAGTCGTGTCCGACTCTTCGTGACCCCATGGACCAGAGCACGCCAGGCCCTCCTATCTTCCACCGCCTCCCGGAGTTGTGTCAAATTCATGTTGGTTGCTTCGATGACACTGTCCAACCATCTCATCCTCGGTCGTCCCCTTCTCCTCTTGCCTTCACACTTTCCCAACATCAAAGTCTTTTCCAAGGAGTCTTCTCTTCTCATGAGATGGCCAAAGTACTGGAGCCTCAGCTTCAGGATCTGTCCTTCCAATGAACACTCGGGGTTGATTTCCTTTAGAATTAATAGGTTTGTTCTCTTTGCAGTCCAGGGAACTCTCAAGAGTCTCCTCCAGCACCACAATTCAAAGGCATCAATTCTTCACTTTGTAGAACAGCCCATAGTGACCATTTTAAGATCATGTGGGACATGGTTTTGCAAATCTGTACACATGTGCAGCCTACTGAGCTCATGACTCTTAAGAATATCATGTGCTTTTGCTTAAGAGCAGCTGACATATCTGATCCAGATCTACTGGCCCTGCAACACAACCTCAATGCTGCCTATACCCCACCACTGATCCTGTTGCACCTTCTCTTATTTTCACCATAGCTCTGCTTCCACCATAATTAGAGTGATGACCAACTTCCCTACATCTCCTCATCCAACAACCTGGAGCAGACCCCTATCTGACAGCAGTTAATTCAAGCCAGTGTTCTTTTTCAGACCCAACAGCTGTATCAAGCAGCTTTCTTGCAGCCCCAGCCTCTTTCTCCCTGCTTCCAGCCAGGAAAAATACGACAATTTCGTCATGCAAATTTAAAAAGAAGGAATGTTTAAAAAACAACCAGGAATTGATTTCCTTAATGTCACTACTTTTTATTCTCATCAAAAGGTCAACAGATAGACCTTTCTGTTTTAGGCCTTTTTGTTAAAAATTTCTGTGTGGGTTATCTACATTTTATAGATAATTATATTTCATTATTTCAGTGATTAATATTTATTGTCAAAAATATTCTCAATTAAACAAATTTGTTCTCTTACAAAAATAAAACACACAAGTACACTTACACATACTGCTACAGAAATGCCTGGGTAGAGTCAAAATGCAATCAATATGATGGTTCTATGAGGTTATAATCACATGGGGTAATCTGAGGACACAATTAACTGGAAACATGGATAACGGACTTTTTTTATTGTGAGGCTTCTGCAAAATTATATGCTCAGAATTCAGAAACAAGTCTTAGAATCTGAGGACTCAAGGAACAAAACTGTCATCTGAGTACTAGGTTCAGGGTTCTACAAGGCCACAGCTAAAAATGTTTTTTGTATTAAGCTTCTGCATGCAGCTGTGGGAGACAGAAGTGTTCATTTTTCAGTAAACTTCATAAAACGAATCTTAACACTTTGCTCATTCTTCAGCCCCTAGTCAAGCCCATCTTCCTCCTCCTTATCCCAGGTCTAGGAATAGTTATATTTTTAGACTTCAACCTTTAACATTTTGCCCAAAGCAATGGCCAGTAATCATGTTGCCTGGAGGATTCTGGGAGTTGTAGTCCAAAAAGTAACTATTCTATGGTTCATCTTGTCTTAATCCACTTCAGTGTAGATTCCACACCACAATGTTTGAACAAATAATCCTAATTGGTTCAAACAACTAAGCCAAGTCAAATATTTCAAGTCAAATATTTGCCAACTACCTCCCCCCACAAATCCCACTCAAATTTCTTTTAAACACATTTCTTTTAAACCAGTGCTGGGTAACTTGTAGCCTTGCCGTTGTCATCAGATGGCAACTCCCATCATACCCAGTAACCCAGTCATGAGAATGATGGCAATTGGAGCCTAGCAATAGCCACAGGGGCATATTATACCTAAATCCTGGTTTGTTTATTTACAATATTTTTACCCCACCTTTCTCCTTAAAAGGACCCAATAGGGATTACATGATTTAAAGATAATATAAAAGCTAACAACAGTGAGTATACTGTATTTGCTGTATTTGTAAAAAGTAAACTGTGTAAATGTTTTATGATATTTGTTATTGTGATGTTTTTATCATGTATGTAAGCTGCCCTGAGTAGACTCTGTCTAGGAGGGCGGGGTAAAATCTAATAAAAGAAAAAGTAAAGTAAAGTGTTTGCATCAGCAAGTACTGCTGAATGACACTCTGTAAATTATTGTGTGTTTTTTTTAAGCAGTGGATAGAAAGAGATCATCTTTCAGTTTCTTGTGAGGCCTGGGTCATCTTGTTCTAACTGTTAACTGCATTGGTTTAAGTCTGCCACTTAAAAAAAACACCTTTGAGACATTCCTGTTCTACCAACCAATAGGTACCAGGGGTACCTGGCTAATGCATGTAGGGAATATTATGGAGCTAGAGGGCAAAATTTTGGAACTGGTGCCCCTCAGTTCTGAATCAAAATACTATACTTATTGTTCTAGTAGATTTATTTAACAATGAGTCCTGGAAAAACTCCTCGTTGGCAATATTCTAGGAAGGTAGTTAAACATTCTTAGGATTTCTAGTGAAATGCATAAATGTTCTTGGACAGACACATTAATTTTTAGCTATGTTCATCCAACAGCTATAAAATATAGAATTATTGATATTAAATGTTCATCCAAATGTAATGCTCAAAGAGACTAAGTGTACTGGGGAGAGGAAGATAGCCAAAGTCTACTTCATTTTCCAATTTTAGGAAACGCCTTCCAAACTATTTTTTAACCATTTTTAACTATAAGGAGGTGTTTAAAAAAAGTATGCCAAACATTTCCATCTGTAAAAATCTATAAATCTCAGCCTATAAAAACAAAAATCAACCCTTCCTCCCCACCACATGTCCATCCTCAGCCTGTATTTTTACTTGTTGATGTGGCAGCCTAAAGCGATGATTTGATATGCACATTACAATATTTAAAATACATTTATGAGCAGTTCATAACTGCAGCCCTTTTCCACTGTTGCAAGGATTTTCTTAGTGTGGTGTTATTGCTCTTAGACTCAGGTCTAGCTTCAGTGACATAGTACTTTGCCTGTAATTGAGATATCACACAATTGAACATTTGCATATTTTCCACAATCAAAAACAATTGTACAAGAATTTTGTTTCCCTCTTCTTCCATCCCTGCTCAAAGCCATTTCAGATGGTCAAGGGACCTTGAGGACAACACAGAATTTGAGTTTGTAACTGGAAGAGGGATCTGCAAAACCAATGGCATCAGAACCACATCCATGTAAGAAGTACCTTCTGTTTCCACAATGATCTGTTTGCATCCAGCCACAGACAGGGTAGATCAGGACCCTTCTTCCCAACATCTTGCTCTCACTGTAAAATAAATACATGGAGAAGAGTTCATAGGAATCTCCCTTGCCTGAGGCAAAGAACAAAATGGCAGCCATTATTTTTCCATATAGAAACCCAACCAGACTAGCAGATGAATTATTATTCAATACTGTGAAAAGAACAACGTCCTGCACCACATCTGAAGGAAAGAGGGTAGCCTAGATGTATCAGGGCAAGCTGCCTGCCATGCATCTCTCTTCTCCAATATCCTGCTCCCACTTGAGGCTATGGTCTCATTTCCTACCTAATGGCACTGCCATCTTTGGATGGAAAATGTCCTTAAATATTAATTTATGTATTTATTTATTATTTATGTAACTTATATGCCGCCCACTCTACCCAAAGGTAACTGGCGAAAGCAATTAGGAACCACTATTATGTACAACTCCACACCAAAACAGCTATCCCAACTCCTTTGCTGGATTAAGCACAGTCCTGTCTATTCCATGTTGCTCATTGTGTGACCAAAATGTTATGAATCAATCCTGGTCTCCATCACAAACTTATTCAACTAACTTATTGCTATTCTATGCTTTTGATTCCCTGGATTCTACAAGTATATGTTAAATTGCTTTATATGTATAAACTTATGTCTATATAATTGTATAGATATAGCTCTATATTAATAGGGACGTGGTGGCGCTGCGGGTTAAACCGCAGAAGCCTCTGTGCTGTAAGGTCAGAAGACTAGCAGTTGTAAGATCAAATCCATGTGATAAAGTGAGCTCTCGTCACTTGTCCCAGCTCCTGCCAACCTAGCAGTTCAAAAGCATGCAAATGCAAGTAGATAAATAGGTACCACCTCGGTGGGAAGGTAACGACATTCCGTGTCTAGTCGCGCTGGCCACGTGACCATGGAAACTGTCTTCGGACAAATGCTGGCTCTATGGCTTGGAGATGAGGATGAGCACCATGCCCTAGAGTCAGACACGACTGGAATATATGTCAAGGGGAACCTTTCCCTAGCTCTATATTGTGTACTGATAATTTGTATTGGGAAGCAAGATAAAAAATAGACACTTACACTTGAAAAGTTGTAAACCTAGTCCTAAACCCATCTACTTTTTCACAATCCACTAAGAAATGTGTAGGATTAGAAGTGTGTATACTTAGAAATATTTTGTTAAGAGATCCGGTGATGACTGAAATCCAGTACTGCTTTCCTCCTTATCTTTTTTTTGGGGGGGGGAAGAGGGAGGGAAATGAAACTAGAAAGAAAAATTAGCCTTCATGTATAATTCTGTTCTCAGAAATTGAGATGGCAATACTAACACAGGCTCAAGCATCAGACGTTCTTCAGGGGTTAATGATGGAACAAAGCACACATTTATATTTCTGAGATATTTCACACCCTCTCTGACATTCCTATGGGACCAGCTGGAAGCTCGGTTAAGACTACCTGTCTTTCATCCACACTCTCATCAAACACAAGTCAGCAGTAGGGCTTAATGAAAGTCTACACAGAGTAATGAATCATCATGTAACACTCTGGAAACATCCACACTGAGTCATGCTACCTCTTCATTCAACATTCACGCAGAACTTGCACCAGGATACAGCACTAGCCCACGAAAGTCCATCAAGACCAGCGTAATTGACAATGCAATAATGTGAGGCTGCTCATAAATAAACCTCACTGGATTCAGGCAGTTACTCTGAAGTAACTAGGATACGATTGCACCCTTCTCTCTCCCTGTACCTTCTTGTTCCTGTGAGCTGGAAGAAGGAGGCTTTTCCTTTCCCACAAGAAGCTTTTGGGAATTACTTAAGAATAGGTGGCCAAATGCTGAAATCCAAGAAAAACATCTCTCTAGATCCTTTCCCCTCAATATTCAGTAATCACTTCCTTTCTAATATTCCTACAAATTTCCAATGAACTTGTAACAGTAAGGCTGAAATCTTACACACACTTTACATGAGAGGGATTAAATTCAGTGGGCCTTAAGCATGTATAAGATCAGATTGCATGGCCTACACTGTTGTATTCGTTTCTTTAATACCACTAGACTTGTAGGGAAAGGAGATGCCTGGGTAGCCAAATTGTATTATTCCATATGGTTTTTGGTTTTTTTAAAACTGATTTTCAAAATTGGCTTTCAGAGTTGTTTTTAAACTTTTTAAAATGCATTTACATGATTTTGTGTGCTGTTGGGAGGACTTCAATAAACAGCACTTGGTCTGAGGAGAACCATCAGCACACACCCCTTTAGGTTCTGCCTTTGCTTTGCATCCAGAATAAATGGCATCAAATGCTTTTTAAGAAAGAAAAACATCTGAAGTGCTAACTGATGGAAGTGCACTCTTGTAGTAAGGACCTGAAATGGTTAAAAATGGTCAAAGTGCACCTCAAGACTCTTTCTCTCCCCTCACCCCGTCCGTTTGTGAGTGTGTCCACACACCATTGGTTGCTGCACCTAACTTTCCACTAACCACAATGGGCATCAGTCATCCCTGAGAATCCGAAACGAATTATCTGCACTATACATATTTTCTTCAGTTTGATATCCCTGCAGCTGCTATGACTCTGTCCTTCAGATTCCAGGATTTATAACAGGGCTGTGGAAATCAGAATGCTCTGCTAGAAAACTCTACTGAAATTACCTGAATTCCAGAAAAGTGCCTCACCGGACAAGCTGCTACTGGGGTTCAGCTCTTACTGCTACTGTACATCTTTTCAGCCTGGCTAACTGTAGACTGTAAACTCAACAAACACCATGACCAAGCCCAGCTCACTGTCCTCATCTGTGGACCTCCCTTGCCCACTCCTAAAGTCGGCAAAGATACATCAGATATACAAAGTGCTACTACCTATTTACTTTGCTAGACTTTGTTTTTTTACAGAAAATCTGAATAGCTGAACAAAAAAGGAAGCATTGCTTCAATTAAAAACTAGAATGCAAGAAATAATACTATATACCAGTGAGGAATGATTTTACACTTTTACCTGGCGCATCATATGACTGTCAGCTAAGTGGGCAACAAAACTTTCTGCAATTATGTATACTAAAGAACAGAAAACAGAAGTGGGAATATATTATACAATAATTACATTAAACCTAATCAAGATGTATTATTAGTTTTTGCTGTAGGCCAATATTTTAGAGTCTTCCATGCATAAAAAATAACATTAGCTCCAGGCTTGTTTATATTGCTTTGAAAATAATTCACATGATTTTTTCCTTATTGCATTCTTTAAAAGGGGAAAAAAAGGTGTGTTAGGAATCTGGATAAGGGTACATTTTTGTACACGCTTAGCTAGGAACAAATGTCATAGAATTCCATGCAATGTTCCTAAAATAATCATGCTTAGGATAGAACTGTTGTTATTTACTTCTGAAAGTGCACATCACTGTGTACACCAAATGTCCTCTCTCAGTGAAAACCTGAAGTTAACGGGGGGGGGGGGAGGGGAAGAAGTGCATCATATTATCTTTGGATCCAAACTGTGACTTCAGATGCTTAATGTAAGTCTTTAAAATGTACTTTGATTTCTTGCAGACCACAAAAGAACAAAACTTATGTTTGGCACCGTATTTCTATGCCTGAAGTCATAAAATTACCCACAAATATCCATCATTTTAGAGGAATCATAAATTAACCGAGTACTATAGCCGTATCATATGCACTCTGACCATAATCCTCCAGTATTTCACTACATAATTAAATTGAAGAAATGTTGCTATTTAAATAATATCATGGACAGAACATCTAAATGCTGGTTTGAAAATAGCTACTTGGAATGCATGCTGTTTAACCAACCATATTTGTTTTTAGCTGTAATTGCATACAAACAAAATAAATGAACAGACACTTCTTTTTGCTGATCAAGTATAAAAAGAAAGTATGCTGCAAATCAAAGGTTACCACAGTGCCTGGTGTTGGGTGCAGGACATATTAGATATATTGTCAGCTGGGAAACCCAACATTCGTTTGAGTGAGATCATATGAAGCTGGTAGAATAAACATCAAAACATGCAGTGGCTGCATTTAAGATGAGCATTTGTCCTACTTTGCAGGGGGGAATCCAGTCTTCTGTATTTGGACATTTTTTTTATTTGGAGAACCCTCTATTTCAAATCTTCAATCTACATAACAAAATACAGTATAGCTCTTCTTTGTATCAGAAACAGTGGTGTTTCTGGATTGGAAGGATCAGTCAATAGGACACTGTCATTGCCCAGGGAAGGCCCAAATGTGTTCACAGTCCTCATGTTCTTCAAGGAGGCTCCTTCTGCGTCTCACACAGAATGCAGTTCTCTGCTTGACAGCATGGAAGAAATGTCCACTCCAAGTCCAGTTTATAGAAGGAGAATCATAAAAAGGGAGAGCAGGTGTTTTGACGTTGTCCATCCACACTTAGCACCTGAGTGAACAGAGCAGGCAAGTAAGTCCTCTGGTTACAGCCTCCCCCAGTTTGGTGAGAACGACAGTATTTTGAATGACAAACATTAAGAACTGGCTGCATCTCTCCATTTATATATCTGAACATTGGCATATGCAAAATTTCTCTCTTTTTCAGTTATGTATTTCTTTTATTTTTGTGATGCTTAACCAGCTATCCTGGCCCATATTAATCTATCGTACTTCTAGCCTGCCCAATTGGTACTTAATACTAAAAATAACACAACGTGAGCACTGAGTGAGCCTCTCTGGGGAGACTATTCCACATATGAGTTGCCATAATTTAAATACTTCAATCTTAGCTCCAACCTGTCTCGCCTCAGTTGTCAGGGATACCTGGAAGGACAAATGGACAAATCTCAAAAGGATCTGAGATACCGGTGTATGCAAGAGGAGATGATAACCTGCATGTCACAAGCCATTTCATGGTCTACGTGTTGATACCAACATCTTGAATTGGCTGTCAAAAACAGACTCAAAGCTGATCCAGATGACAAAGCACTGATACAGCGTGATTGTATTGTCCAGCCCCTCCCTGGTAATGATCTTGTTGCTATACCACACTTTGGACTACCTGAAGGTTCTGGACTGTTTTCAAAGGCAGCTCCACATATAATGTAAGGATCCAAAAGAGAGATTACCAGAGTATGGATATTTATAGTCTGGTTATCTCTGTTTAGAAAGCATCATCATTGTTGTGAGAACGTATTTGGCAACTGTGATTCATGCTATTGCTTCATCTGTGTCATTGTCACAATGGCACATCCAAACAAAATTGGATCCCTTAGAGTCAATACAACCCTCCTACTGATCGGGTTAAACTAATTTGGGCAAATGAACTATGTATGAACTAACAGTATGTCGATCTTGTCTGGATGGAGTCTTAGGCTTGTTAACATTTACATCAGAAATGGGATTTGAACTGGGTATAACAAGTAGAGATGGGGGTATTCATGTTCATATACAAATATCCACACACAGGTGGAAATAACAAGGGTCTGGCCCCATGGGGTCAGATGGTCCACTTACCAAGGTGCTAATGCCATGGGGTCCGTGCTGCCATCCTATCACTCCGGAGGTCGCAATCGCCGAGCCACTCCTGGCAGGAGGCGGGACCACAAGCCTCTCTGCCAGGACGAAGAGTGGCTCAACAACTGCAATCTCCGGAGTGACAGGATGGCAGTGCGGACCCCGTGGCATTAGCACATCAGTGAGTGGATGTCCATCAGTGAGTGGACTGTCCGGCCCTATGGGGCCAGACCTTTGTTATCTCCACCTGTGCGGTTGTTCATATACAAATACCACCATCTCTAATAGCAAGTTTTTTATTTTTAAAGGTGTCTACATGACATACAAGAAAACCCTCCTGAACTCATGTTTGGGAGAGTGTTATTTTAACTCCTCCACCTGTGGCCATTTGTTTTGATTTGGTTCAAACTCACAATTTTATCAATTGACTTGCCCAATGTGCACTTCTCTGCCACAGGACATTGCTCCCCAATTTCTATGTCATCATGCTAGTTCTCCATGTGTATGTGTGTTTGTCTCTCCTCTGCCAGGGAAGGAGGAGAGGTGGGGAGGAGGAAGGTTGTTTGTTTGCCAGCCCACTGCCAGTGAGACCTCACCGTTGCCTGCTGGAAGGAAGAGGTGAGGTGGTGTTGGTGGCAGCAAGCCTCCCCCTCTCACCCATCCTGTATTTCTCTGGGAGCTGGGAACAAACCAGGGAGCAGAAGGAAGGCATTTTATTTCTTTATTCCTTATCTTCCTCTGCCTCTCCTTTCTTCCTTTCCTTGCCTTATTCATCCCCACTTTTCCTCCCTATGTAAATTTTCATGGAACAATGTTTAAACTGGGTAGAGAGCAGGGCTGCTTGGGAAACCAAGCAGCTGACAGCAAACCCTAAATATCACACACACACCATCTGTGTGGGAGCCACATGATTTTTATTCAGGATCATCCTCATATCACTCTCAGTCATGGGTGCCATCTCTGCCCACAGTTTGGACAGTGTTTGGGGGCAGATCCCATGTTTAAATCATGTGGATTCATGAGGATCCATGCTTGGATCCCTCTTTCTCACCATCGTTCTTTCCCTCTCCTTCTGCTCACCACAGCAGCAGGGGTGAGTGGCCACTGCGAAGGCAGGGCAGGGGGGTGCAGGAGGAAGCATCAAATACAGACATTTTCCCATGAGGGAAATACCTGCCCAAATACCATGTGACTAATATACAGTGGGGTCTTGACTTGAGAACTTAATCCGTATTGGAAGGCGGTTCTCAAGTCAAAACGTTCTCAAGTCAAATCTGCATTTCCCATAGGAATGCATTGAAAACCATTTGATCCGTATCTGCTCTTTTCCGTCCATAGAAACTAATGGGAAGCTGCTATTCTGCCTTCGACCACTAGAGGGGGATATTTTGTTTCTTTTTTTCTTAGGTCAAGCATGGAAGGCAGGGAGAATACAGTCCAGGCATTACAGTACCAGGCAGTCTGAAGACTGTCTCCCAATCCACTCTCTAAACGCTGGGAGAAGTGAGGAAGCAGACAGGCACCTTTTTTACTGGCCAACAGTTAACTGAAAGTTCACATTTTGCACTTTCCCTGCCTCCCATGTGGTTTTTTTTCAGTTCTTAACTCAAATCTAAGTACTTAAGTCAAGTCAATATTTTCCTATGAGAGCGGTTCTTAAGTCAAAATGTTCTTAACTCAAGCCGTTCTTAAGTCAAGACCCCACTGTACTACTTCTAAACCAACTCCATATAGAATGAAGCTTATTGTGAGGCAAATGTAAATGTATACAAAGCCTTAGATTTTTTTCCTAATTTTGGCTTCATTGCTGCAGTCTGGTGCTCATTCAGAATATCGACTGTTTCACCTAGCTATGATGAAAAGTGATACATTCACATATCAATGTGGCTGCACTCATGTATCAAAGATAGCCCAGTCCACATCGCTAATTTACTTTGCCTAGCACTTTCATGTAGATGAGCTGCATGAAGGGTAAAACAGAACCCTGTTTAATCTCATACCTTAGCTGACAAAGAACAGAACAAGAAGGCCACCACATCACTTCCTGGAATTTACTGTCCAAATATCAGCAGAACCATACTATATGGTACCCACAATATCCATTTGAGATAGTCTTAGCAGGATTGGTGGTATCAGAAGCAAGAACAAGGTCTAAGGCATTTTCAAGGGTAACCTAATGTACCATGCATTACAGTCCTGTCACAGAATCATTGAGTTGGAAGGGGCCTAAAAGGCCATTGAGTCCAATCTCCCTGCTCAATGCATGAATCCAAATCAAAGTATATCTGACTGATGGTTATCTAATTTTTTTTTCTTGAATGCCTCCAGAGTTCGAGTGCTCACTATCTCCCAAGGTAATTAATTTGATTATCACACTACACTAACAGTTAGCAAGTTTTTCCTAATATTCAATCGAAATGAGTCTTCCTGTAACTTGAGCCCATAATTACATGTCCTGCACTCTGGGATGATTTAGAACAGATCTTGCCCTTCCTATGTATGACAGTCTCTTTTTTAAAGTATTTCAAAAGTCATATTTTCCCTCAGTCTTCTTTCCCCAAAGCTAAACAAGCCCAGTTCTTTCAGTCTTTCCTCACAGTTTGGTGGCATTCTTCTTAAACTGAAGTGACCAGAACTGGACACAGTACTCATGATGAGGCCTAACCAGTGCCAAATAGAGGGGGGCTACTACTTCACAGAATTTGGAGACTATAATCCAGATAATGCAGCCTAAAATATTATTTGCCTTTTTTATTGCCACATCACACCGTTGGCTCATATTCAGTTTGTGATCTACAACAATTCCAAGATCCTCTTGCTTGTGGTATTACTAAAACAAGGGTGCTGGATGCAGGCAATTACTCTCCTTCAAGGAGCATAGCATGGACTACCCCTCCATAGTCATCGCTAGTGACAGCCACTCCATACATGTAGTAATCCTCCTTAGAGGCACAGCCGAAGCCTGTTTTGACCTGGCTGGGCATGCTGGAGTAATGAGGTGTGGAAGGAGCTGAGATAGAAGGAGGAAGGCTGGCTGTATGGCATTGAGTATGCTGACCAGGAGGTACTTGCAGTGAGACTTTGTCCCCCTGCTGCTTCCTCTGCTGGCCATATGCCCACTGCTGATTCTCCAGCCTTTTTGCCTCATCTCATCTTAATGTATACTGCTTCACTGGGAGGCACCAGGAACTCCTACCAATGCCCTGTGTCTGGATCCCAGTGTCTGGGTCCTGGTGACTGACAGTTTCCCAGGTAGCCATAGAGCACTCCAGTAACACCAACATCCCTTGGGCCTTGAATGCCTTTGGATCTATGGCACATGGCCAGCAGTTCTCCTCGTCCACCTCACTCTCCTCCTTAAATCCTCACCCCACCATGGCTACATGTGTGGCCTCCAAGTCGTTGACCACATTTGCATCCACTGCTCCAGTCCACAGGTGAACTGTGGGTCAGGAACCTCACCCCAATTCTTCGGGAGGTAGAGACCCCACTCTCACTAGCAAGGGGGATAGGGGCTGGTCCCACAAAAAGCCATCCTGATGGAAGGAGAAGGCCTTGCAAGCCACCATTGTGGAAATCTTAGGGAGACAATACACTAGTGAGTATTGACATCATTGAAATGCAAGGGTACCATGCATGTTACTGTCCATCCATCCTTGGTGATATGCCAGAGCTGGTCTCTCTCAGACTGTATTATTTTATGTATTGAAATGTAAATTTATTTGTCATACAAAAATAGAGAGGAGAGCTCATATGAACAAAAAAATCATTTTGGGCATCAATGAAGAGACAAGATTAAATGAAAAGAAATGGGTCATAGGGCTTTGGTACAAGCCTGTACCTATCTAAACAAAGACTTTCCAAACATATTCATTTTCTGACAAAAAGAAAGAGATCAGTGGCATAAACTGGTATTTGGCAGAAATTCAGCACAGCTCAAATATGACTCCTCTTTGCACAGTCAAAATTCCCTACTTCTTACAAAGAAGGTTTTTATTATGAAAAAGCAGAGGCATTAACCAAAGCACTGCATGCAGGCCCCAGTTTAATAAGGATTTCTCATCAACTCCAGGTTTATGTTGGATTAACATATGAGAGAGCTATTTAAACATTAAAATTAATACATCATAAAACAAAAGCAATGCTTCATGCCGAAATACTTTCATTTGAATCATAGCTACTAACAATGGCCATGAATATCCCCATTCAAATTGCTATCATGAATATTGTATAAAATTGAGAATAAACTAAAAGTAAAATTAGAATACATCTTTATAAATTACAATATGTCAAGTTAACAAATGGTAGACTTGTCATATTGAGCAACTAAATGTCGAAATGATCAGTCAGCACTCATAGAGCAGGGGGGAAAACACACTAGCTTTGTTGGGTATAAAACAGTTGCTCAATTTTTCATACTGTCATTCTGCTCTATTAGCAAAGCCTAACACAATTAGGTATGAATATGCAGTAATAACATGCAGATTGTTCCCTCACAATTGCCCCAAGGCAGCCATCTCAGCCTTTCCGTGCCTGATTCCTTCTACATCATTACAGGCTTGGCATAATTCATCAGAAGGAGGGGGGAGGGGGAGGTAAAATACCTCTGCCATTCTTGCATGTGGCCAGCTAGTAAAATCATTAGTTGTTGTTAACCATTCTCCCTCAATAGGTTTGTTCGCAGCACTCCCCCGCTCCCTGCCACTCCTGTAGTTGTACGTGTTTCCCTTGGGTAATGTTAGACACTACATTTGAGCCTGCCAGAACAATTAACCCTACTGTTAATTAGAATGAAATGTCAGGCGCACAGATGGTACAAGCTGGCACCCTGCCATCCCGCCAACTGCTGCTGAAAGCAGCTACCCTACTGCTGACAGCTGTTCAGCCATGTCCCAAACCAGCAGATGTCAGAACTTTCCAGCTGAGAAAAGCTTGCGGAGGGGGGGGGGAGAGAAGCAGAGGCAAGGAAGAAAAAGGAAAGGGTTCCTAAATCCCAGCAGTGATGATTACTGCTTTATTGCCATTGTGATCCATTACCTGTTGTCATACTGCATCAGTCAAGCAGAAGTCTAACAAGCTGCATGATGCAAATTAAAAAGAATGACACTAATTGTCAGAATTAAAACAAACACACCATGGCAGCAGTTTGGCCAGAGTCTAGCAAGTCCTGGCGAATTCCAACCCTTCTAAGCCCCAGACCTTGGTGGCTATTTTAATAGGACAATTTTAAGAGGTGACATGTTTTTCTGCAAGAAACTCAACTGGGTATTTTTGCAAGCTATATTCCTTTTGCAAGGTGGGAGGAGATTCTTGTCAATTTGGATTCCTATCCTTAAAGCACACCATCAGTGTTACAGTGTACCAGATTCCTTGGGTTAAATCCAACATGATGCACACAGATGTCACAGAACGTCTTTCACTTCCTCTTTCTGTTGGCAAGCCTAGGAACTGCTCAGAATTTGACTATGAAGGGTTTCCCAGCCTCCTGGAGCTGGTATTTGGAGTCCAGTGGGGAACTGGACTCCCCTTTAGTTATGGCTGGACTTCATTGCTGCATTCAGGACTGGATACTGTTCCTGACTTGCAAGCTATTGTTGCTTAAAAATTCTATTATGGATTTTGGCAAAGGCTAACTCTTTTCTCCATTTTTGTGGAAGAGGGGGAAAGATTCTACCTCACAGATAAATCCAGATTGTGTCGTAAAAATCAGGTGTCTCCCAAACCATCCCTTAGGGCATATTATTCACTAAGTACCAAGTCTCAACACATCTTCAACTTGTAATCATACTGATTCTGTTGTTATTATAAGATACATCAGTTCCCTGTTCCTAAGAAGGAGAGAAGAACTCACTATAATTCAATGCATTTTCCATCTGTATACCATATGTACCTCTGTGTTTCTCATAATCTGTTCACATGCTGTGGGAAGCTACAAATCGTTTTCAGCTTCCATAACACACACAGTGTAAATATGGTTAAAAAAATCTAATCAAGTGGCTGATATCCAGTAGTAAGTAGCAAACAGAGTAGGCCCACTGAATATGGGCCTACACTAATTATGACTTAATGTTGGATTTTGGCCAGCATTTTACAAACAAAAATACATATAGCATATATGTAGAAATTGTCTTGGAAGTTGTGAAAAAATAGCATAGACATTGTAAACAAACGCATATCTCTTTCTATTGAGTTGGACAATATGTGATGGAACAAGCCCCCCTAGCAAGCGCAACCATGTTAGTCTGTCATTCCAAAAATACAAAGTACCTGTGAAAGGTCTAGAACACAATCCTTACACGTCTTCCCAAGTGTAATCCCCACTGGATTTATTCTGGAGTAAACATGTATCATATCATTCTGTTAAAGATCAATGTGTCGCAAAGCTGAAGAGGTTCATCAGAAAACAGAAAACAGTAGTTTGTCAAGAAACTGCAATAGACAGCTGCATTTGAATGCATTATTTAGACTGAAATAGATGAGAACAGCTCACTTGGGGTAGCAAGGGGGGGGGGAGAGCAGGGAGAAGATACAGGTTTCCAGTCTCTCATTTGAAGCAGTGTCCCATCCAAGTCAGATTAACATATATATAGCTCTTTCATTTTCGAAGAAGACAATTTCTGTCAGATTCACCAATGGAGTGGAGGAAGGTAAGCTGTAAAGGTTGAGCAGTAGCACATTGAGTGTATTTTGGTGTAGTAAAAGTAGTTTTATACCATTTTGGCTGATCTGAATTTACTTTAGAGGATACTTGGATTTGAGACACCCGAAAAACTCAAAACCTACAGTGCTGTAATCATGGGAATGCACTGAGAATATTTTATCACAGAATCCCAAGTATTTCCCAAACTGCAAACCCCAGAATTCTTCAGAATAGAACCATGATTGTCAAACTCCTATAACTTATGGTGTAGAGAGTCCATTTTTGATGTCTTTCTTTTCAGCAGGCAGACATTGGGCATGCAAGCTAGCCTTGAAGGAGCCAAGATTGCTTTGTGCCAGTTAAGTCTTTTAATTCATTGTTTCCATGTTTTAACCAATTTTCTTTTAATCTCTATTTTATTGTTAGCACCACTGTTAGCGCCATTTTTGGGGGGAAAGATGGGGTATATATTAAATGAGTAAACAAGCTGCAAAAATCAAAGATACTAACTGGGCAAAAAACGTCTTCACTGTTTGTTTTTACGGTTGAGATGCAGCTTCAGAAGAAAGCCCTGTATTTGTTCTATGTTCTAAGTAAAAGAGAAGATATATATATATATGTTCTAAGTAAAAGAGAAGATATATATGTTAATTTAATAACTTGAGAAAATGTTCAGTGGCCCTATTGGGCAATATGGCAACCTATCCTCTTAATAGGTTGACATCACTTTCCAAATTAAATACATTAGCAAGATAGGGGGAAATGCCATCACTCTCTGAATGTAACACACAGAATCATAATTATTATTTAATAATCAGAATTTAGACTTTTGAAAAAGAAAGTCCAAATCACGATTTTTTTAAAAAACATGAAACTGAACTGAGTTGCTCTTGAGAGATAATGGGAAATACTATTGCCAACTGGAAAGGAATTTTAAAAACTGTGAAATCTGCTGTTTGTTCGTTCACAGCCACTTGCTCATTTCTTTCATCAAGGAAAAGTATTTAATATCAACAGAACAGTTCTCTTCAAAAGCCATCCTTTATCAAGTAAAACCATTTCAAGGACATAATAATTTTGCTCGAAGTATTAAATCAGCATACCATCTACAGAGAATCAGGCTTTCTGATACTGCAAATGTACTCCTATTGCATTCAAGGGATTATAGTACAAATCTATGCTTGCAACTGGAGCTATAATATAATTATGGCACCCTTCCCTTCTCACTATTTTAACAAAATCTAATTGCCAGAATATGATAATATTTTCAGAAATAATCCTAATGGAATATACCAAAATTCATTCTACAGCCAACTGATGAACAAGTAGTGGTGCCATTCAGTACTAAAAGTACCAAAAAGCGACTGAGATGACAACACAAACAACTGGACAGCATGTCAAGAACTGGGCAAGGACAGTAATTCTAGACAGTTGCTATTAAGAGAAATCGCATTGGAGCATAACTAGAGACAGATCCAATTATGTACCAATTATGGTGAGTGCTGAATTAGCTCAGGAGCATAGTGGTTTGCTGACACCAAAGGTAGTAGACATAGGGAGGTGTTTTTCAGAGAGGGTGAAGAATAATATTCACAGCAGGTGGAATAAGGGGCAGCTTTTATAAACCAAACAACTAGAAAATGGTCAATTCCTTAAGCATTTCAAACAGTGAAAGTGGAGAGCTTTGATCTTCGAGCAAGGGTTCATGTTCATGCTTTCCCCTTTCTCGGCTTTGTCTCTGTTTGTGTTCTGCTCTGTCAAGTTGGAACCAACTTATACCAACCCTAATAGGGCTTTCAAGGTAAGTGAGATATTGTGCAGCAAACAAGAAAGATGCCAGATTCAAGGTGCTCAATTATCCAAATCTTTGCAACACAGAAGTGATAATTTCTACTTATTATTTTAAAATGACTTTATAGAACTGTTCAAATTCTGGTGTTTTGCCTTCTTAAGCCTCTGTACAATTTCTTCAGGAGTTAAAAAAAAACCCTCTAATATGGTCACTTGTGTGTGATGGCCAAAGACACTGCTGATTTATCAGGTAAGTCAGCGGAAATCTGTACGTGTTTCCTTTGTAGGGCTTTACATAATCATCTTTGAAGTATTGGCCATTGCAAAAACATTTGCCCAAACACCACTGGAGTTCCATTTAGTTAATAGGACATGCACCTTTTCCAAAGGTGAGCTTTGGAAAATGAGATACAGCCATTCTTATCCTGCCCTACACATGATAGTTTTATATAAAGTGACCTGAATCACCATTAATAGGATTGTACAGAAGCAAAATAAAAATTAGACAAAAAACAAAGAAAACCATAACCCACTGTGCTTTACCGAACAGCTTTATTCTCTCTATTTTGAAGGACAAACAAATTGATTTTTTAAAAAGAGATGCATTTTTCTTTCCTTTGAACTAAGATATTTGGACTGGTGCCACCACACAAACAATTGTAGGACATTTCTAACCAATATTAATCCTTGGGGCATTCAACACATTTATATGAATCAAGGACACTGGTTATGTGTCTTGGATTACAAGGCTGATTATATGCATACTGAATATATCTCAGACAAAAAGAATCTCATTTATGCTGTCAGGGCGTACTGCTTCAAGCACAAAGCAAGGTAGTTTCTCTAGGATAGTAGTCAATCTACATAAATGCCCTGAAGTATCTGATTTTGCAATGTATGTTCACTACATCTAAGTCAGTCTTCATGACTCTCACAAAAAAAAACTGTTGATCAAAGCATGTGTTTTACAGGATGAAGATAAATTACCATGTATGAATACAGAAGCCATAGAAACTGATTCAAACATAGTGCAATTCTCATGGCAGCTGTAGTCAGAGAAGATTAGTCATGCAATCCCCATTAATTACTGTGTGTGTTTTTACTGTGTGTGACACTTATTAATTATCATGATTGAGTGCTTAATTGCACAAATGTTCAAAGCCCCATGTTTTATTTGAACACAGTGCCAGCCATCTAATGTTGGATTATGACAGCAGAAAAGGGTCCTGAAAAAAACAAGTAAGAAAAAAATGGATGTGAGTCTCTCAGTTACAAAAAAGTGATGGATCATAGTTTTTTGTGTGTTTTTTAAGAATATTTGAAACCATTTATTTCAAACCAATGACAGTTGTAATAGCATACCCCTATACTGTAATACAAGGATGAGAAATACAAGTACAGGCTACTGCACTGGTCTTTCAGATAATGTTATGTGAAGAAATTTGGAACACTTAAAAGCATTCTGTATTAATTCTAATTAATATTGGCTGAAATCCTGTTGCTTAGTGTCGTAAATCACAGTGAGAGTAGGTCCATTGAAGCAATGACGATTTGGTGAGTTAACTCCTCCTTAAATTCTACTGATTCACACAGGCCTACTTTGGTTGTGACATTACTCTAAATTAAGTTGTAATTAAAGTAGGCCCATTTGATTGAATGGAATTTATGGACTTGTTGACTTACCCAATCCCCACAGATTCAATGAGCCTACTCTAGTGCGATCTTCTGTGCTAAGCAACAGAATTTTAACCATTATGATTAACATGTAATACCACAAGTTAGAACATGGAACTAGATATAAAGGAGCAGAATGCCAATCACTTAAATGTAGTGGTGTAGCAGAGAATATGGAGAGAGAGGGACTGGGGATTTCTAGAGTAGAAGTGATTACATCATGCACCAAAAACCTAGGGTAACCAAGTTCTGGCAAGTTAATGGTGTGATAATGAGGCTTTCAAATTTTACTATTCTAACAGATTAACACAGAGGAAGTCCAAGCCTGGATACCCTTTTCCTTTTCTTTGATGGAGTCCCTATGTCATGTTAGCAACTCTTAGTGATTATGATTCTTTGAAAGGTCATTTGAATGTCTAATTATGAGCCAAAAGGGTGCATATCACTAGGTTGCTTTACAAATTGAATCTATGCAGCCAGAAGTAGGTAGATGCCAGACGTAGATCATATTCTAATAACTTGGATATTATGCTGTTTTACTGCTGTTCTGTACATACACTGTATATACATAAACATCAGTGTGTAAACTAGTTTAACTTTAAACTGACAACTGGTATGTTTTTAAAATGTGCGCCAGAGTTGTAGATGCTGTAATATGTGTCACTGCTGTTGCTGGGGTAGGACAGGTTAGTAATGGATGGAAGTAGAAGAGTGTATTGGCCTAAACACTGAATATTTTCCCCCAGTGCCTACAATGTGCACAGCTGCCCTTTAGAGCAAACAGTTGCAAGTCACCCCTCCCTCCCTCCCTTCAAAAAAAATGCAGGGAAGCTTTCTCTGACTATCCTCTACAATCCCTCCAGGTTTCATTAAGATTGGGTTTCAGATGTCCAAGTTACACACCCACAAAAAGCCCCCCCCCCAGAAAGTTTTCCCCAGGCACCTAGAGACAACAAAATCATGGAGAAGCATCTACTGATTATCCCCTACAACACTGGTTCTTAACCTTGGGTTACTCAGGAGTTTTGGACTGCAACTCCCAGAAGCCTTCACCACCAACTGTGCTGGCTGGGGTTTCTGGGAGTTGCAGTTCAAAAACATCCGAGTAGCAAAGGTTAAGAACCACTGCCCTACAATCCCTCCAAGGTTTGGTGAAGATTGAGTTTCCCTAAGCTAGCTGCTAAAGGGTACTTTCTTGGGTGGACCCATTTTGTGGGTATATAACTTGGATGTCTGAAACCCAATCTTCACCAAACATGGAGGGATTGTAAAGGACAGTCAATAGAAGCTTCCCTGTGCATTTGGTTTCTTTAGGTGCTTCCAGGAAGCATTTTATAGGATTTTAGATTAAAAAAAAATTGAATCAATTAGTCAGAAAAACAACATACATTCATAATTTGTTGGCCTTGATGAATCACAAATCAAAATGAATCATCATTTTTCTGATTCATGTCCATCTCTAGCCAGGATCATTGTGATATATGCCAAAATATATAGATTCAGTCTCTGCAATTTTTGTCAACTGATTTCCAATGCATAGAAAACAGAATGTGGGCTGGTGCATGTTTTTTTCCTCACCTCCTTCCTCTCCACCTGCGCTGAAAAATGAGATAACAGAAGAAAAACAATCCCATTTCCTGGTTAATCACGTATTTAAAACTGATTTATATTTGTAATTGTTTTCATATTTGGTATTTTAAATCATTTGTAAGCTGCCCTGAAACCCTCTACTGAGAGAAAGACAGGGTACAAATGAAAAACAAGTAAGTAAAAGAGGGAGGAGACAAAAGATGGGATGTTGAGTTTGAAATACTTGACTAATACTGAACTAATTTCCTAATGAAGGGAAGCAACCAACTATAGACTCAAGACCTACCTTTAAACCAGAGCATGTGACCCATTTTAGTTTGTTGATGGATATGTTCTCTAATCCATCCCTGGCTAGACTATATTAATGGATGAAGTCTTGGGAGAGACAAGAAAATGTTTACTCCTTGGACCCAAACCACTCAACAACTCAGTAGGAATATAGCAAGCTGTCTTATACTGAGTCCAATGACTTGTTCTTTGAACCCATTATTGTTGAAAACATTTATGCTATGGTAACTTGCTTAAGAGTTACATATAGTGATGAACCAAACACCATATATTTGCAGAATATTTGCATGCAAATGTGGAAACAAATTTTAGTTTTAGGATACATTAAAGCACTATTTTAGAGCATCTTGATCTATTAGGTAAGGTTCAAAGCGACATACAACTACACGTGTAAGTATGACCTTATTGCTGACCTTACAATGCACTTACTATCTTGTTCATCTCTAATAATGTCTCTTCCACTACAAACAATTTATTCTACCTCACGTTCATCAAGTGCTCATAAATCAACACTGGATGCCTTCTTTCAGAGTTGCTGATTTTCAACATGCAGAGACAGCAGCAGTGCTAGGATGTAAAGTCTCATATTGGCACACATATTGATTTTAATTAGTCTAATTAGTTCATTATGGTAAAAATCAAACAAACCATTCATTACATTCCAAACTAATGGCATATGATCAAGGATTTCATATGATAATGAGTCAGATCAATTATCACTCATAAAGGAAGTCATTAACAAGTGTAAACACTGCCAAGACTAATGCCATTACAAATTACAAAGTCATGGCTTGGCCATTTGCATAAGCATACTAATTTTATATCCAGATAATTTTATTTCAAGATCTACCCTCTCTTTAATACTCATTAGAAAGATACATTTGAAAGGAAGTGTTAAGCTCTAGGTTTTGACTCCATAGTACTCTGTATTCCAAAGGTTTATTATTCACCATTCTAAAGCATTGTTTCACACTTAACTCCTACACGTATACACACAGGTAATCTCCAGTTTTTTGAAGGCCAAGAGTAGAAATGTATGCCATCTATGGAAACCATCTCTCCTTTAGCATCACCTTTCAAAGAAATCTTTTTTTTCCCTGTCAGCTTTATTTACTGTCCAGTTTTCACACTCATACATAGTGATCAGAAATACAAAAATGTAGATGATTTTGGTCTTGGGTTCCAGTGACACATCTTTATACTTGCTGATCTTTTTTAGTTCCTTCATTACTGCCCTTCCAAGTCTCCTGATTTCTTGGGAGCATTATTTAGGAGAGATATTAGCAAGCCTGGCAGAACCTCAGGTTTTACAAAAATACAGATAGAGCTCTTTAGACACAAAAATTTGAGATAGAGAAATACCCCTTCTTAGACCCCCTAACAAGATCATGACACCTATTCAGTGGATACAACATGCTGACTAACTACTAAGAGGAAAGGAAGGGACAATCATTTAAGAGGGCATTGGTGGTTGGCTGGAATCCTGAACAGGAGCACCTGACAGTGCAATGTTTGGTTGCTGATCTGATCTGTGACAATTTAATTCATGATAATGCCCTAGGGCTCCAGTGTACCCCAAAGTCTTTCATAAGATGCCCGGACACTAGTGTGGAAGCTGTAACTGCTCTACTCAGGTGTAATAGAACCTGACACTGAGAAGACTCTTACAGGAAGCTTAGTGCCCCCCTACATACATACATGTATTCATCATGGTTTCAGCAACAGGTCTGAAGAGATTTTCCAGGATTCTTGCTCATGTGTGAAGCATATAAGGGAGCCAGAACATCTCCTATTCAGACCCACTTCTGAAACCATGAAGACTGTGATGATGGAGGGGACATGTGCACATGCTTAGAGTGTGCTTCCCTATGTGCATAGAACTACATTGCATAATAGCCAACTAGGGTTACAGAATATTCTAGAGGTCAAATGTCCAAGCCAAAGGCCTGTCCACTCTCTGTTGAGAGAGTTGTGCTATTGGAAAAAGTACAAGATATGGAATTGATTTGCTTGTACAACTGCTAATGGAACAAGTGCAGCTAATATATGGAACGTCTAACCCAGCAATGAGCAAAGTGCATCCCTCCAGATATGGTTAGGTTTCAGCTCTGATTAGCCCTAGTCAACATAGCCAATGGTAATACCGGTTATGGCGAACCAGCACTTTGCCTACTGCAGTCCAGCCCAGTCAAATGGTGAGCTACACAACAGCTTGTCAAACAGTTTATGAAAGGGCTTGCACTAGTAGAGGCAAATTGTTACATTAAGCACTTGCACAAGAACGAAAATTGAGTTTTCTAAAGAAGCAGAGTGGTGCCTTGATTTATAAACATTCCTACTTACGACCATTTCGAGTTACGACCAGCTCCGGCTGCAAAAGTTTGCTTCTACTTGCAACCAGAGCTTCCACTTATGAACAGAAAAGGGCAGGGGGGAAAGGTGGGAAATTCAAATTGCTAACTGTAGGTGGCGAAAGAGGCTGCTTCTTTGTAGCTCTTTCGCCCCAGCAGTTAGAGAGTGTGCGTCGGAGGAGGCTTTGGACTGCCTCCTTCTGCTTCTGACTGAGCATGTGTGTGTTTGCAGAGAGACTACGGGCTGCCTGGTAAGGTGCTGTTTTCTGCTTTTTAAAAACTGTTCCGGATGTTTTTGCAGTGTGGTTTTGAGCTGAGGGGGTTATGTTTCTGTGATGGGTCTTGGGGGGGTTGTTTGTTTGGGGGGGGTTTCTCCCATTTCTGATGGGTCTTGGAGGGTTTGTTGCTTTTTGAATTTTTTTTTCCATTTCTGATGGGTCTTGGGGGGGTTTGTTTGTTTTTTGGTTCCCCTCCCATTTCTGATGGGTCTTGGGGGGGGTTGGTTGCTTTTGGGGGGATTTTCCCATTTCCAATGGGTCCTGCATGCTTCCCTTGCTTTTTCCTTTGTTTTCTGTGCATTTCCAACCTGCTCCCTTTGTTCTCTGTTCATTTCCGATTTGCTTCGTTTGTTTTCTGTGCATTTCCAATGGGTCTTGCACGCTTGATTGCTTCCCCCCCACACTTCGGCTGGAAGGGATTAATCATGTTTCCAATGAGTCTTGCAGTGAATTTTTTTGGTGAATTTTTCTTCGGCCGGAACGGATTAATTAAATTTCAATCATTCCTATGGGAAATGGTGCTTCAACTTACGATCATTTCAAGTTACATCCATCTTCTGGAACAGATTATGGTCGTAAGTCAAGGCACCACTGTAGAAATTTTGTGTTTATAGAACTGCACCATTCTGTAAAACTCTTGCTATCATCGCCAAGAACTGTTGTTAGCTATAAGACATCAGTTGTGCTCTGGAGCTAATCAGAACAAGTTGTTCACTTATACTTGGAGTTAGTGACAACCTGACTATTGTCTGTATCTAGCCAAAGTCTCTGTCTTTCTGATATCAGCCTATTGTACAGCTGTTACCTATCTATTCTCAGTGCTGGTAGCCACCCTTCTGTCCACGAATGCAGCCAACCCTCAGGGAAGCAACTGATACTATGGGGTTCAGATGGCTCAACAGGACAATCTCTAAGGTGAGAAACTACATTGCTGAATACTCATGTGGCAAGGATTCATTGGCGAAGCTCAATAGGCATGTCATTTGCTATTGTAATTGCTAGAAACTAATGGTGAGAGAGATTGACACATGTCACTCATTAAGTCAGGTTTAAAATAGCCAGGAAATTGCGTATCTCTCCCCCTGCATGAGCCTTGCAGAACATGAGATTATAAAGTGCATATTAGCAGATGGGAAACTTGTCCATCGTGTCCAACACTGATTACATCTCCTAAAAGACAGGAATCTTTCTCAGCTCCCATTGCAAGATATAGGTATTGAATCTAGAACCTTCTGTAATTCAGTGATGGCTCAAATGTCCTGTCCCCTTTTAATTTTTTTAAAGACCTGATGGATCTCCAATTTTTTGGACAAAAGAAATTGGAAAGGGACACCTCCTATTTGAATTTTAGTACATCAGACAAGTCGAGAAATGTTTGCGGGTCTGAGGTCCATTTTTTGCTTTCCCCAGATGTTATTGGGCTACAGTCCGACCACCAGCTTTTAAAATACTGACAAACAATAACAACAAAAAACCTTTAGGTGCTTTGGCCAGGTGCTATCACCTTAATTTGCCATTAAGATGATATTTTTCACATACACGGATTTGGCATGTTTCAGGTCAGAAAAGTCCCTTCAAGCATTTTAAAAAGCCTTCTCTTTTTTGGCCAAAAAGAGGTTGGGTGGTGGTGGTGAATGGCATTTAAATGGCAAATCACATCCGAAAGACTTCCAGGAGTGCAATTTGTCTCTTTTGGGGATGAAATGTAATTCCAAGGATTTGCCCATTGGAAGAGGCCACGAGGGGATGGGGCTCATATATAAGTTGCATGTTCTCAGCTGGAATGGATGAACAGTGGATTGTGACCTTTGTGTAGCTACTGGGTAATTAAATAAAAGATAAATAGAAACAAGTATTTAAACCTGAGGTGCGGGAGTGAGCAAAATGCAATCCAGTACTGTTCTTCACTATTTTTTCTTGGCATTTTCCAAGAAATTGCTAATTTGCCTATTTCATCTTGAAGCCATACAAGTTATACAATGGCCAAAGTGGATTCTCAGCAGTTTTCTGCACCTGCTAAATCTAAATCAGTATAGTTCCACATTATAACTATATAACCTTATCATCTAGATTTGGACACCCTATAGAGCAAGTAGCATGCTATAAATACCTTGGCATAGTTTTTCATTCTTCAGGATCCTGGCTTACTCATGTAAACCACGCAGCTATGAGTGCCCAGAAAAATACTGGGGCAGTAACAAGATTTTTTCATACTGTTGGGGGTAAACATGTACCATCGGTAATACAACTTTTTAAGGCCAGGATTATATCACAAATGCTTTATGGTTCTCAACTATTTGCATACACTAATCTACGACCTCTGGAAATTGTTCAGACCAAATTTGCGAGACCCATTCTTGGAGTTCCACCTTGTACTTTCAATGTGGCTCTTCGTTTAGAGGTTGGGCTAATATCCATTAAAGCACGGGCTAAAGTCCTTATGCTGAAATACTGACTTAAACTGATTTTCTCATTGGAAGGCTTGGCCCCACTGATCCTACTAGACTCCTTTCAGTCGGAGTGGAAGACGCATATAACTGAAGAGATATCAAAAATTGGCTTTTCTCCCAGTATACTTATAGGATGCCATTAAAGCGGTGAAGTTAAGGGTATGGGACATTGAACTACAGGAACCTCGTGGCGCAGTGGTTAAACTGCTGTACTGCAGCTAAAACTGTGCTCACGACCTGGGGTTCAAATCCCAGGTAGCCGGCTCAAGGTTGACTCAGCCTTCCATCCTTCCGAGGTCGGTAAAATGAGTACCCAGCTCGTTGGGGGGGCAATGTGTAGCCTGTATAATTAAATTGTAAACCACCCAGAGAGTGCTTGAAGCGCTATGGGGCGGTATATAAGCAGCACACTTTGCTTTGCTTTGCTTTTACAGGACCATGTTGGCCAGTTAGGGAAATATAACTTTCTTAAGAAATCTTCTTTTACCACATCCTCGTATTTAGCCAGCACTATGTCATCTAAAGCCATTAGGGCTTTCACACTAGCTAGGCTCAGTGTCTTTCCTTCTAAGCTTCTGGAGGGAAGATTTCGAGGTTTGCCGGCATCAGATTGTCTCTGCCCTTGCAATAATGATAAGGCTGAATCAGTTGGTCATGTTCTTTTCTGTTCTTGCTATTGGGATCTCCGTATAGAGCTTTTATCACCCATTATCTGTAAATCTCCTGGGAGATCACAGGAGGATTATGTGCAGTGGCTACTCTCAGACAACACCCCTTATATCACAAGACAAGTGGCCAAATTCTGTGCTGCAGCAATGGTTGTTCCTAAACAGATGTTTGGGTAGGTGATTTTAGATGAATAATATGTTTTTAATATGACATTGCCTGAAGTTTTACCAATATTAAGGATATATGATGTTATTAATTGGAAAGAAGGGGGTTGTTTTATTATGTTTTAATTGAATTTTATTATCCTGCCCGAAACAATAATTGTATGTATCTATTTTATGCTGTTTTGGTTTTACTGGTCGTTGACCGTAATAAAGTATTACTACTACTACTACTACTTATCATCTAGATTAGGAATTTAGTTTACACATCTTACATGGGTACAAATTCCATTGATTTTAGAAAGCCTAAGGGACATTTCACACATTTGGTTTAAGTAAAAGCCAATGTATGTTATTGTTAGGTTTATCTCATCCCAGCTTGTCTCTTCTTGTTGCTTGGCAATGATCTGCACTCCGTAAACATATGATTGGCAGAAGGTTTCAGAAAGATACTTCTTTAAGTGCTACAACTTCCAGAAACCTCCACCCAGAATAGCCATGCCCTTCTGGGAATAGCAACCCAAAAAGTAACTTTTATAAGCTCTGGATGAAGAAAATATACCAAGAATAAGCTGGCACAATTAATAACTGGTGCAGAGGTCAAGAAATTAGGTTAGATAAAGCTTGGAATATATATAAATTCAATAGGTAAAACAGGCAAAAACAGCTTACCTCACATCTTGTGCCTAATGCCTAATGACTGACATCCTCACTGATTAATGTATCTCTTCTAATTAATAAGTAACACCCCCTCTTCTTCTTTTAAACTTTAAATTGACATAGAAGCAAATTATTCCAAAACATCTTTTAAAAATACAGCTTTTTATCCTGGTGCTCATTGCTTGAACAAAAAAGCACCAGCTTTTCTTCAAAAGAGTTGGCAAAATGGAAGGCCAAGGTCATTCAGATCACTTGCTGTCTCAGCAAATTGCTAAGAAGCTTCAAATTCTTGGGAGATTTTCTTCGACTGACTATAAGGGAAGCAAAGTAAGCACCCCAGCTTTTAAAGAAATACCTCTTAGATAGCCTGATACTTGCTTTCAACAAAGTAGGCCAGGTCTGTGACTCATAATGGATGGCCAAAGGCAATGTTTTCTGATTTCACTGACCTCTCAGCACTCTACAGACAGGAAATATAAATCTAATGATTAAGTCACAGGCTCCTGGACCAGACATTAGAAGAATCCTTTCAGGAAATAAATAAATAAACCAGAATAGGTGGTAAATAAGAATTATTATTATTTTTTGCTCCAGAGCTTTCTACACACTCAGATTTATGATCTTAAACTTTTAAAAGATACTGAATACTTTACATACAGCAGTTGTTATTTCTTAAATAATGGAATTCCAGCAATACTATAAAATTGTTTCCTCTTTTCTGAACAGCAATGTCACTGAAATGTTTTGTGTTAGTGCTTGGATTCGTATGTGTTGGAAAAGGTTCTAACCATTAGTTTAACACATATATAGGGTACAAGATCAGGTACCCAAAGTTAACAGTCCTCAATCCACCCTGTAAACAAATGTATATAACACCATTATTTGACTTCTACTGTACTCTCTAAAATATCATTCCACCATTCCCGTTTTACTTTCACATGTAGCTTTTACCGCTGCAATAGTTGGGACAATTTGCTAAATTCTGCTACTAATTAAGGAAGTGAACAGGAGATATTAATGAGTCAAAAGAAGTGAACCTATCTGAGGCTGTCACAAATATTTTGTAGTTTCTATGGAAGATGGTTCACACACTGAAGCTCAGTGGACACATTTGGATATTGCAATATGTGCATACTTTCTGATGCCCTCCCATATTGATCAGAAATAACATTGCTTCATTGCTCCTGTGGTGCCCAAGCCTCCCTAAGGAGCGCTTAGCACTCAGTCAGAGAGTTTGACAGGCCACTTACCTACCACCTCTGCGCTGAGGCAAGTCCAAAGACCTCAGCAATGTGTAGCGTAATCCCCTTGAACAAGTCTGACCGTAAAAGAACACTTCACTTTTACCCAGTCCTTTGCAAGTACAGACACATGGGCTTTGTGATTCCTTAGAACTCACAACAGCTCAGTTAGGTAGGACTCTTAAAGATAGCTAGTTTGTGGCTCTCTCCACTTCCCTGGATTTAGCCAGACCCTGTTGTTCAAGAGACCAATCCTTTTGTAAGAATTTTTATAATTATTTTTATTAGAAAAATAGAGTTTCATAGAACCAGTTTATATTGCTCAAGCTTTAGTATAAGGAACATATTCAAAGATTATTACAGTTAAGAAAAATAATTATTCCCCATTAAAATAAAAAAACACTACTAAGCTGGGCTAAGATTGGCTAGCCCCACCTCCTTCTTTCTCTTTACTTTCATTCTCTCTCCTTCAAGCCACATACTCAAACCATCAAGTTCTTTCTCTCTCCAATCATCATGGAATCAAACTTTTCCCACATAACCCATCATCCATTTTCTACATTCTCTAACTCCTCCCTTCTTCTTGATACTTTGTGGCTGTTAACCAATTAGCCTCAAGGGGCAGTAACACCTTCCTCTGCCCTCAATTCCCATGGAAATCCAGGTGTTTTATCTCTTCTCCATTTAGCTCGGAATGTTCAGTCTTCTACGGGCCTCTTTGTTCGACCTTCAGCTTTATCTCAAACCATGCTGTACTGGTCTTCAGAAAAACACTCTCATAGCACTTAGAAAAAACACATTCCAATGTCTCTTAAATCATCTTCACACAGAACCTGTCTGACTCCATTTTACATTTCTCTGAAAACATATCCCACACTGCTTCCACTCCATCACAGCTCCTACTTGGCTTCTCATGCACGAAGTGCTTCAAGTAATTGTGGGCTGCATTCAGATGCAATAATGGTTTGCTCCTGGGTTCCAGTTTTGGTTTGGTTTGGGATAGAGGAGCCAGGATTCCAGATTCAGACATCATGCTAAACAAGTGATGGACAGAGAAGCCATGACTTATTTATCAGAATCCCCTTTCAGGAACAGCAAAGTAGGAGCAACAGAGTACACTACCCACTATCAATAAGTCAGGAATCCTGGCTCATTGTTGCATCTGAACGTAGACACTGTCTGCAATATCAAGATGGTGATCTAAAAATTTGGAACAGGCCTTCAACATTAAATACTCCTCCTCTCCAGATTACATTTAGGTAATGTAGTAGTCAGACAGATGCACTACAAGGTTCACTTTTCCAAGGACCCTGTCCATTGTAAAAACTGAGAATCATCTGTTTCTACCAGAAAAGCAACAGCCTAATTTATACCAGCTGACCCTGTTTAAAGTTTGGTGTCCAGGTGAGAATTGATCAGAGTGGTGGTTATTGTTTTTTCCCCAGTGTCAAGGTAAATTGTTCACTACATGGAAGTTCTTTGACCACTCAGAATAGTACTTGTCAGATAACCCTGCAGGGGTGGAGAAGAGCAGTTTGTTCACTGCCATCACTACTATGCAGCTGGCATCAAATAGGCTCCTACCCATACTCAGTCAGATTCACTATCAATTTTTTCCACTGTTATTCTAGTCACAGTTCTGTTATTTGTACCATAGCCAAGAAAATCAGAGAGCTTGTTTACCTCTGCTCATTGAGAGAGAATGCCCAGGAATGATGTGTGATGTTCCCTTTCTAAGGATCAGTTAGAATACTGATAGAATTGCCTATTGAAGGGCAAGAACATCCTCAAGTGCTGTCAGAAAACCTGTGGTGGAACATTTAGCATCCCACTCCTGCAGAGATTTTAAATCCCAATAGGTCTGACTCCACCAGGTACTGATGTATCTGTGAAAATAGCAGGATGGAACTTTCCTCCACACCCAGATCATGAGGATCCCATTCACTTCAGAAGACCAGGTGTAAGGTATGCCTTGCAGAATCAGTGGGATCAGATAACAACTAGGTTGTGCCCCTAGTTCCCATGAAAGCCACACATCCTGAGCTGCTCCTAACAGGGCAGCCTCTACATGGATGCTGGAGTCCCTTAATTTAAGAAACTATGGGGATTCTAATGTTCTCGTCTATAATATCCTACTTAATGTCTTGCAGAATACATCCTTAGAAGTAATTGCTTGCATACAATAGAAACTTATTCAACTGTCAGTAAAGGTGATGCATTTATTCCATATGACAGGAAAGTAACTATGAACTCTTTGCTCAATGTTTGTATGTGACACGCAATGTCAGGTAAGGCAATCATCAATATATTAATTCTGATTAGCAACAATCAATATGCTAATTTGTTTTAACTTGAACAGGAGGCTGCAATTTTTTTTAGAAACCTAAGAATCTGTACATACATTAAACAATGTTCACTTCTGATGACTATGCTTAGAAGGCTTGGAAATGTGACTTTTCCACATTTCCCAGTCAACATGCCAGGTTGGGGATTATGCAAGATGTAGCTGAAAAACAAGCAATGTTTAAAAAAGTAATTCTTACAGTCACTGCTGTTACCTCTGGGCAATTAAAAGTAATACAATAAGAGGGGCCCTGACAGGGCCTACCTATGTTTGATGTAAAGATGGGTAATGCAATAAAAATAGCACAACAAAGTATATCAGTCCTAAATCAGCAACAGTATACAATGAAAGATGCGCTGTTACAAGGAAACATCAATTTATGTGTTCAACATGCCTGTATTTCAACAGAGCTACAGACTGTGTCAGTACTTAGAAGCACAGCAATTTCACAATTTCTCTGCAGCAAATATTTTAGCACTTCATTACAAGTTATGAGTAACTACAGAACGTCTCACAGCACCAGGGAGATAATGAGAAACTAACAAGCATTAATGTGGCACTTTGCCCAGAGCAGACCAAGCTTCCGTTTTGCTAAACATCAAATATGAATATGCTGGTAGCAACACATGCAATTGCAAGTATAGTCCTTTGGAAATTTGCATTCCTAATCATTCCCAGCATTTTTATAGCAGAATAGTATATTTTGGTGTTCATTTTCTGAAAATCCTAATTGTCTAACTTTTATCACAAATCAGATTGCTCTTTTATTTTATGTGGGGGATTTTTTTCAGAAAAAAATGGCAATAAGCCAATATGCATCTGGTTTTGTGAGAAGCTACCATTATATGAGATCCCCCAACTCATTATGCTTATGAAGATTTTTCATTTACATTGGGTCTGATCTAGACAAACTTCCTCCATAGGGAACAATATTTTCCTGCATTAGAAAAACCTTCCCTGTAGCAAGGTACATTTGTTTAATCTGATTTTTTTTAAAAGAAAAAAAAACAACTCTGTAAGGGCCCCATTTGTATAAATTCTGGATTAAATAAGCAGTTCAGTATCCCCCCCAAGGCATTTCCTTTTGTTTTTAGCTTTTTCTACATCAACAGTTATTGATGAGTTCCTTTATTATGATATATTAATGAGGGCCAGGATATAAAAAGCTCATTAAGAATAAACAGGTTTTTGTGAGCAATCATTTTAAAACTCTTGCCATCCAAAGAACCAAAATACTGCCAAACCTCCATTCCTTAAAAGTGTTGGTTCTCCCATGAGAAATGTAGAAGTAATTTTAAAGACGTTTGAAGAAGTTCTGCAGGTCTCACTAAGGTCATTAAAAAAAAAAATCCTACCCTAGCACTCTGAAAAATCTTTTTGTTATTTTAATGACTCTGGTATAGTTTTACTCTGAGGTATTGTGGGAAATACAGATGTGTCTAGTGAATATCCCTTCTCACACCGTTGCTATCATAATCCAGTGCAGGCATGCCCACCAAATCTCAAGATGGAAAAGGACATCCACCAGAGACTATTTACCTAAGTTCTCATAAAAGCAAGCACAGGCCAAAGGGATACACAATAGAAACTGATGACCAGTCTCTTTCAAGTTCTCATTTCTAGCTAATTACTTATGCCACATTCAAAGCTATTCAATGAGTAGTTCTTGAAGCTGAGATTCTGCTTATGATTCTGAATTAAAGATAAAAACTGGATGTGTGGTGACTTCTTGAAAAAACCTTAAAAGAAAAAAATGACTAAAATCTTTTTCCCTATTGTCCAGTGTTGGGGATGTTCTTTCTTCTTCTTCTTCTTCTTGAATAAAAATGAACATGCTAAGGGTGGCTACACTGGGGGAAGCTAGAAAGTAACAATAGCCCCCACTTTGTGGAACAAACTGCCAGCTGAGGTGTACCAAGTTTCATCTTTCCCAATATTCAAAAAATTGCTCTAGACAGAATTATTTGAGTCAGCCTTTAAGTACATCATACCCTTAATTGGTCTTAATTTTAATGTTGCATCTTTAGATTTTCTGTAGATTACCACACTCGAGTCAGTTATAGAACCATTTTGACTGTGTTATTATGTTATTATGGGAATGAACTGGGTGGTTGTTATTACACTACCTAGAATAGAGAGAATCCACTAATTGGACAGTATATAAATAAAATAAAATAAAATGAATGAATGAATGAATGAATGAATGAATGAATGAATGAATGAATGAATAATAGAGAACAGCATATTATGGCCTGTTCCACAAATACATGAGAAATTAATTATATACTCTATTAGGCCATGATTTCAACTCTTCAGTGCTGTATTTGGTTCAATGAAATGTACATTTCATACCAAGTCCTAATGTTAGAAGTTGCAGATGAGGAAATTGGGATTATCCTAGTATGTGAAGGAGCTGCCCATTGGACCTAACTGAGCTTACCAAGTTGTTGTTCTCATCATACCTTTTCCAAGCTGTTGGCCTTATCATACATGACCTCAGCTTCTGATCCTATACCTGAAGTGAGAAAAGGAGCCACAATTCAAGATCTCCTCAGGCATGATTATGCTTGTAGTCAGCTCGTACGAAGAGGAGCACATTCACACCCTCTTTGCTCCATCTCTGGATTTATGGTTCTCCTATACATGGAGAAAGAGAACCTGAATCAGAGATCCTTTGCTTCACACAACAAAACAGGACTCTTGTGTTCTTGGACACTGATTCACAGGGAAAGCCCCCGAAGAGAGAGAAAGCTCTACAGACTCCATCCTCCTACACCCACAGGAGAGCAATACAAGCTACAACAAAGGAGGGCAGTGAAAAGGACTCCATCTTTTCACGTGAATTTCCCACATGCATCATAATATCTAAATAGGGCAATAGTGGCTCTCCTATTACACAGTTGAAAATCAGAAAAAGTCCCTGGGAATATAGAACAAAACATCAAGACAAGTACAACAATAATTGGCCTTATTTCAAAGAGAGTAATAAAAAGAAAATACCAAAGTATTTCTCAGATAATTGTTTTCTGAAAAACTTTAGCTCAGCATATGCTGCCATTCTTAAGAATTCAACACTTCTTACATAGGTTATTGCTGATAGATTTGCCTCGGCTGCAAATGCTTAGAATATGCCTCCTTCCTTGTAAGTTCTTCAGCCCAATATGAAGAACAAGTGTGTGTGTACACACACACACACACACACACACACACACACACACACACACACACACACACAGTATATCTATGCTATGTCAAAGTATGCCATCCTGTTTCCCCGAAGGTTCATTTCCCTGCAACAAAACATTCAGTTTTTCTGCCTGATTCTCAGCCATCCTTTAGAATTTATTTTGTTTAACTGTTGAGCTTAATTTAACATTGCAAGGTGGTGAAAGGTGCTGCATTTCTATTTTCTATTCAACCTCTTACTACCCCCCTCCCTGCAGCTTCCCTGGCTGCCAGTGCTTCCTGGCCTGGCACAATGTTTCTATATGAGGCGGAGGGCCCCAGGCAAAAAATTCAGTTGAGACTGGCCGGTAAGTATCCAGTACTGTGGGATCCAAGGAGGGCTTTTTCAACAGTGGTCTTACGACTGCCCCTTTAAGCATGCAGGATCCTACCCTGCTACAAAAGGGCATTCACTCCTCCTACCCACTCAACCAATTCCTTTTGGGCTGCTTTTATAAGCCAGGAAGGGCAAGGGTCCACCAGACCTGTGGTGCGCTTCACCTCTTCAAGGGTCCTGTCCACATCATCCAGGATACAGAAAGCGAAACTCATCCATCAACAAGGAGCAAACAAGGGCTATAGACAGATTCACAGGACGCGTGTCGACTACAGCATCCAAGTCAGAGTGGATCCAAGCAATTTTGCCTGCAAAGTGTCATGCAATTTCTTCACTGCGAGGTACAGTATGGTCTGCATTCTCTTTCTTCAGGCTCTTTGGTGCTACAGGAATTATTTGGAAAAATTAGCACCCAGCAATGGAGCCACAATGGATTAGAAAGGATGAGTCAGAAAGAGAATATTTAAATATAATGTCACTACATGTTCACAAGGAACAATCTACGTTAAACTGGCTTTAGTATTTGACATGCTCCACTTTGTAAGGCCTTATTTTCAGTGTGACATTCTGGATATGTATGAAAGCACAGCAAAGCAGGTAGGTCTCAATATTTGTACTTGATGATACTGTGTTACATCTGCATTTTAAAGATGGCTCATTCATTGTATTTGTGTCTCAATTAGATAGACATTTTCAGGAACATTTGTGTTGTTTAGTCGTTGTCCGACTCTTCGTGACCCCATGGACCAGAGCACGCCAGCCCTCCTGTCTTCCACTGCCTCCCGGAGTTGGGTCAAATTCATGTTGGTAGCTTTGATGACACAGTCCAACCATCTCATCCTCTGTCATCCCCTTCTCCTCTTGCCCTCACACTTTCCCAACATCAGGGTCTTTTCCAGGGAGTCTTCTCATGAGATGGCCAAAGTATTGGATCCTCAGCTTCAAGATCTGTCCTTCCAGTGAGCATTAGGAACCTGCTTTATGTAAGCTCATACCATTGGTTCATCTAGCCCAGCATTGTCAGTTCTGATTGGCAGTGGCTTTAGAGAATTTCAAAGGGACTAGGGCTCTTTCCCAGCCTTTCAAAATTGTTTCCTAGCTCTTGGAGACTTTTCAGTACTACCTGCACCATCTGTTTCAGTGTGAATACTAAATGTTCAAACTAAGAAATCATTAATATGCATCACCGAGGATGGAACATAGAATTCATGAGCAGCTACATAAAAATTGTCCATTCTCCTACTGATATTAATACATTTCACCTGTCAGACTTTATTCATTTATTTACTTATGCATTTATTTAATACCTTCCTCTTGTTGCAGTAGAGAGACCTGAGGCAGCTTGCAAAAGATTTTGAAACATGAAGATTAAAACAGACATAACTAGTAGGATTCTAGCCAGTATGTTTTTCTCCCACATGGTTGCTTGGCCATTAATATTAATGTAAATGTGGCATTTTTCTCTGCCACACATTCTTATGTGTAATAATGGATTCAGGGCCTTATCAACTCATCAACCTTTAACACTTGGGAAGTCAGACACCTCTAGAAGTGATATGTGGCAGGTAATATTGAGTGCAGCAGTTCTATACCTAAACAACAGAGTCTTATAGCTACAGTATTCTTTCAACAGAGTTGGACTTTCCTGCCTTCAGTTAATTGTTTTCTTGATTTTGTACTGAGAGTTGCTTTAAAAAATAGAAATAGTTTAAGCATTTACAGTTATTGTGAGATATTTGTTTAATATTCTCTTTTGTTTTTCTGCATTACAACTTGAGGATTGGTTTGTTGGTTAAATCTAGCCATATTTCTGGAGTTATGCTTCCAATATTTAATTTACATCCTAGGCCTATAAAATTTCTGATCGATATTAATGCAACACAGTCTTTTGAAAACAAAACAAAACAAAACAAAACACAGAAATTAGAACAGATTAAGCATCTGTTTCCCCAAAGAGCAATGATGTTGTCACAAAACAATGCAGCAATACAAGGATAGGAAATGAAGGATCAAGGTCTTCATTCCATAGAAACAGAAGGCAATACAATCTTAACTCAAAGAAAGACCAGATGCTGTGAGTTAGGAACAGACTGGATATCTCCTTCTGCTGGCTAGTCTAAAGATCTGCTGGCAAACAAAAGTGCCAGAAGAACTATATTGTTGGGTAAGACCTGCCAACAAACAGGGCAAAAGGGGGATGAAGAAGGGGCAGAGTGATGGAGAAGTTTTCTCTGATCCAAATTCTTCCAACCCCAGGGACATAGCAATTGTGGCAGCAAAAATTTAGGTTAGGATGAGATTAGTCCTAAATAACTTTTAACATCTCTAGGCTGAGAAGGGTTTGAATGCAGCATAGCTAGCTTATGGTCAGCTCAGCTGGCCCTTGGCTATCTAAGCCTGTTAGGTTTGCTTTCCTGTCTGGAATCTGGGGAGTAACAGCAATTATAATATGTTCCAAAAAAAAACCCCCACAACCAAAACAATAACAATTGGAAGGAAGAAGTGGGCCTACTCATCCCAAAGTTCAACTTAGTGGGGTCCGTTATCTGTTGAAATACACTTGCAGTACAAACAAACTCCTACCCAGTCAGTGAGTTCCACATCCAAGTACATATTAATACACATAAAATACACAAACCCCAAACATGAATAAGAAAAACAGCAGGTACATCACCATTCTTGTCCTCAATTTTGCAAGGCTGAGTTTGAAAATAACCTGTTACACAGCAGCATGCTTCTTGTAGCTAGTTACATAGGATATTGACCATTACCAAAGGCTGTTTCATTCTCTACATTTACAGAACAAGGGCCCAGGTGTTCCCGACATCACTCACTGCCAGGGTGTAGTTGCCTCCCTTGAAAACCCATCTCTGATCTGCTTTCTAGTTAGCCTTTATTTCATACAACCCATCCATACTGAAAAAATCCACAGCTTTTTATTTTTTAAAAAATCATTTTTTAAGGCTACTAATTGATGCCTTTGAATTGTGGTGCTGGAGAAGGCTCTTGAGAGTCCCCTGGACTGCAAGGAGAACAAACCTATCCATTCTAAAGGAAATCAACCCTGAGTGCTCACTAGAAGGACAGATACTGAAGCTGTGGCTCCAGTACTTTAGCCATCTCATGAAAAGAGAAGACTCCTTGGAAAAGACCTTGATGTTGGGAAAGTGTGAAGGCAAGAGGAGAAGGGGACGACCAAGGATGAGATGGCTGGACAGTGTCTGCGAAGCAACCAACATGAATTTGACACAACTACGGGAGGCAGTGGAAGACAGGAGGGCCTGGCGTGCTCTGGTCCATGGGGTCACGAAGAGTCGGACTCGAATTAACGACTAAGCAACAACAACAGTTTGAGAAGACTCCCTGGAAAAGACGCTGATGTTGGGAAAGTGTGAAGGCAGGAGGAGAAGGGGACGACAGAGGATGAGATGGTTGGACAGCGTCATTGAAGCAACCAACATGAATTTGACACATTGCTCCAGTGGCAATGCTGACTGGTGGATTCCAGGGATTATAATTAAAAATAAATACACACACCTTTGCTAAGCACCATTCTAAAGTTATGTATGACTTGGAGAAAGTGGATAGGAAGCAGTTTTTCTTTTTTCTCTCTGATAATATTAGGCGAAGGGTCATGGTTCAGTGTTAGGGAATACTTTTGCATGCAGAAGGTAATAGGTCTCCAAACCCTGCCATCTCCAGTTAGGGTTATGAAAGAATTCTGCCTGGGCAGGTCCTACCAGTTAGCATCAGCTATTCACGGGTACATGGACCAAGGGTGTAAGGCGGCTGCCTATGCTCTTAAACGTCAGGGCCATTTTATGATGTTTTATAGTGGGAAGTTCCAGACAGATAAAAGGAAGTACTATTTCAAACACTGTATAGTTATGTTGTGGCCATCACTGTTCTAAGATAGAGTCCTGACCAGCAATTTGGATGGCTTTAAAAAAAAAAAGATTAACAGCAGATAAAGCTACGTGTGGCTACACTGCAGCTATTTTTATTTATTTATTTAATTTATATCCCTCCTATCTGGTCACTTAAGACCACTCTAGGCGGCTATATATTGCCTCCATTGTCAGAGGCATCATGCTCCTGAATGCCTATTGCTAAGAAGTATGAGGGGAAACGCACTCACACCCAACCTTGGGTTTCCCATAGAGATTAGGTTGGCCTCCTTATGAAAAGAATACTGGATTCATAGGCTTTTGAACAGATCCAGCAGAACTCTCACATTTGCAGCTTTTTGTAAGACATGAAAACCGGGTATATTTGGTTTCTAAATACAGAACGGTAAAAAAGGTGAAAGAAAATAAAAATATCCTTTTGCATCATCACAGCCAAATTAGTATAAATTTCTGTGTGAGGGGGGAAAAAACCCACAATGCTTTGTAACATGCCACCATGGGAATCTCAACAAGGATCCAACTGGCCTGAGACAAGTTATTTTTGCTGCCACAGCTGTGCATGAATGAGTTTTACATTTGAGTTACAACATCCTCAGAAATGTACAAAGACGACAACGGGATTTTTAAAAATAACTCTTCAAAATGCTAGCAAGTCCTAATACACTGATATCAAAGGCAAGGAAAAGAATGCAGGTCCTTTCCAAAGGAGTGCCATCTATTCAAAGCAGAACTCAAGGTACTGTGTGATATCAGTGTTTTGAAGTATGGCTTGGCCGAGACGAGGAAGTCCACTAACAAAATGAGCAGCTGTGGAAAGGCTCACATTCAACCTTTAAAAGCGTCGTAAGAATACACTCCGATTGATCTTTCTCAGCTCCACTTTAAAGTGGGTCACTGGCTACACCTTTTAAATATATTTATAATGAGGCACCTTTACATTGAACAGTGGTGTTATTCATAACACAAAAAACATAAAGAGTCAGTATTCAACGCTGTTGTTCTATCTGAGAAGGCACTTTCTGCATGCAAGAGTGGTAAGTGGGCAATGCCCTCGCCTCCTGGAGCAACGCCTCCCATGAGCTGTAGAAACTTGCTTCACAGGGCTGGGAAAATCTCCAGAGTGTGTTTCTGGTGTTGCAACAGGGAGAAGAACCTCGAAACTACCACAGGCATCACACTAGATTGAAGTCATTTTTCACCCTGAAGTGTGAGGGGGGGGGAATTAATGAAGTTTTTGCATTCCTAGTGGTCAACCATTATGAGGTGCTCTTCCAGATGCCTGGCTTAATAAAAGAGGCTTTGCAACCAGCAGAAGGACTATAAAGAGCCTCCAGGAATGTTTCTTCAAGATGACTCCACTGCCTGCTTTCAGATTCATACATCATTTTGTGGGTGGGGCTTTGAGGAGTGGCCTAGTTTGAGACCTGCAAACTAGACATGGTGGACTGATAAAATGGATTTGGTTTTGAGCCACAAGTTTCCAATTTTTATTTTAGATGTTTAGAATATTAAACCATTTTCTTTTTGCCAGGTGTTTCACTCATGGCTGTTGTCTATCAATTCTCTGCTATATTCTCGGATTCAATTTTGATTAGACATGGGGTATTTGTATTCGTATCCCTGGGGTTTCAAATACTGTACACCCAGATGCTGTGGAAATCCAGTCCCTCCCCCCTCAAACCAGCTGGTCCCCTCACAGTTCGCCATGTGGCATACATGCCCATCCTTGTCATCACACCAATTGCAGAAGCAGCCTGGCCAGCTCTTCCCTGCCTCCCCATGCAGCAGACCATTCCGGCAATGAGGCAGGATGGGGGTGTCTCCTTGCTCAGCTGTTGAAACCTGACAGCTCTTTGAACTAATCTGGAAATAAGCTAAAACTTTCTTCTTCCTAAAAACAAAAAAAACAAACAAACAAAAAACAAAAAAAACAAACTCCCAAGACTGAGGGGGATAATCAGTCCCTTCCTCTTAATCTTTTGATCCTGCAGCCTTTTTGTTTTGCCCTGTTAGAAGGGTAGGCAACACAATGCTCTCTAGATGATTTTGGATCTGAGCTCCTGTAATTCCTGACCATTGGCCATACTAGCTGAGGCATTGCAGAATTGAAACCAAAAGACTGGAATGGCACCTCGCATTCTGCTGTTGTTGACATACTCCATATAATAAAGCAGTGCTGGCCATTACACCCAACAGAATAGAATTACATGATACATAGAAGGCCTCCCTCTGTGTTTCCTCCATGGTGAATAGATTTGCCTTCTCTTTTCCATCCATGAATCCTCTCAGGGTTACATTGTTGAATTTTACTAAACAATTCAATTTCATTAGGCATTTTTCCCCTAAAGGGCTTCGTGGTCAAATGATGGGAAAGGGATAGGAAATTATTCTCTGCAGGGACTATTCTGATTTCAGTAGACATAAATTGCTACGTGTGTAGCTAAACAGCTTAACTCATACCAAACACTCCAAATTAGCACTGGAAAATGCTTAGCTAAGAAAGAAGGGCATGGGAGATAAGGTGATTGGATAAATGCTATAGTGAATTGAAAAGGCCATGCCCTCTGGAGGTTAAAGCTGAAGAGAACCAGGTCTAGTGAAGAGACCCACTAAGGACAATCAATCGAACAAAGCAATGAACAGGCAGGCTGGTTAGTTGCTAACAGATCTGTACAAAAATGTTGCTTCCATTTGGAGTGGGCCAAATTTGCTGGGAAGTGTAAAATACACTTTTCCTTTGAGCCTTTGGATTTATCTTCTGAGCTAGAACTTTTCCAACACCTCTAGAAATTACTTGGACCGCAAACATCTATGCCTGGATCAAAGGAATTCTTTTTGTGTAACATACGTTAAAAATTAAAAATGCACTAACAATGGTGCAAATGACTGCAAGCCAGGAAAAAAACTTTTCTAAAATGTTTTACTTAAAATCTCGAAGTAGGTCACTTTTCTTTGCTAGGCATTCAGTCCCTCAAAATTTTCATCCTGCCACTTGCAAAAGGAGTAACACATGACATTGCTTAGCACTATAAGATTGATTGATATAATATTTGCTTAATTAAGATCTCTTTTAACTCTTACCAAAATTAACTGTGGGTGAGATAAGATAGGAAGGGGAGAAGTGCAGTCTGTACATAATACGGAATTGTGCAGAACTGCCTGTACTACAATAAGAATCATTTACAGTATATAAGGTAAAAATTGTACCATTGTTAAACTGTCACTCACAGATCTTGTTATACATGAATAGCACATCACATCCATATATAACAGCCCTTTCTGTCAATCAAAGGTGTAGTTCTGTACAGCTCTAACATCAAATTTGATTACTAAATTGGCAGAGGCTATAAAACATTGTTCTGATGTGGTATCAATCTGATCCAAGATGCAGCCAAAGCCGGAATCACAAAAGAGCTTTCCTCCGCTCTACCTCCAACCATTTATCTTAATCATATACCAATTACATGCAATTAGAAAAATATTTTTGCATTAGGGGTTATAAATGCACTAGCAGAACACCTGTGGTATTAGAGACATATGGCAGATGATTGAGGCAGAAGAGGATCCTTATGTTCCAAGTCTGTCTCCCTCATTCTTTCTATAGACAATGCACAGTTACAGCTGGCAGGTGTTGGAGAATGGAGAAACTGCAACCATCCCAGTTCCCTGTCAGTTCAGGTGGCTTGTCTAATGGAGTGGCAGGAACCATACTAGAAATAAGTGGGAAGGGCTGACATCAGCTTTTGGGCACATTGTTGTCTATGTATGCACATGTGCACAAGAGAGGCAGATGGGAACTCCCAGAAAAAAGGAGCTTGGTCCATTTTGCTGTCAAAGGACAAGATAGTTCCTCCCTCCTTCTACATGCAGAAGCTGACTAGACAGGTGGTTGAACTTTCCCTTCACCGTGGTGATAATGAAGGATCTTCAACTACATGTGAAGGTGATCATCTGGTGTATATGATGTGGGATAAATTGTGTGGAATGCAGAGTTTTGTTTTCCAAGAGAGAGGAATGTCCCAGAAGCACAGAAAAAACATTGGAGAAGCTTAAAGCAACTGACTAGCTCTGCTCAATGGTAGAGTGAGCCCTGGCTGTTCAAGTTGAGTTGAACCATATCACTTCCCATGTTCATGTTCTTGATGATGGGAAGTCGTAAACATTCCCAGAAGGCTTACTTAACTCCCAAGAGATAGTGTACCAGGCCACCATGGCAGACAGCAGAAACAACAGCAACAGTTGCCTGCATTTGGGTTGTACATATAATATACCATTAACCAATGGAAAAACTGTCCACTTGATTGCCTAGTGACAAGTTAATTCCAACACAGTGTCACAGATCTTGCTGGACAACACTATGCTGAGGCTTCTGTGTTTTGGCCATCAAATTGTCTTTGATCTCATCTCATTTGAATGTAGTTCATGCTTACCAAGATGCACTTCCCTTATTAACCAAGACTTCTGAGATTGCAAGCTAGCCTGTTTCCCCAAAAATAAGACCTAACCTGAAAATAAGCCCTAGTATGATTTTTCAGGATGCTCGTAATATAAGCTCTACCCCAAAAATAAGCCCTAGTTAAGTGAACTCCCACCCTCCACCATTGTGCAGCAACCAGAAGATGACATGACTGTGAAATAAAATATACCCTGAAAATAAGCCCTAATACGTTTTTGGAGCAAAAATTAATATAAGACCCTATCTTATTTTGGGGGAAACACTGTAGCCAAAGACATACTGTTAGAAGCTACTCTCTCTCCTTAGCTGGCTGCAACAAGAACAGAAAAAAACTAAACCAAGTATATGCTTATTAGAAAAATTGTAGTTTGTCAGGGAGCCACTGTTCTGCAAACATGATGGAGCCCAACAGTAAAGCATCATAGCCCATGCGGGCAACAAACAAGAAAGATAAGAAGCTACCCATGCAAACTCCACAACTGAGCAAGAAAGCTATTATAATAAGATCTGTTCTCCCTCCTCTAGCAAATTTAAAAATAAATGCTAGCTTTCATGCTAATATCAACTATAATTCCTATTACCGCAAATCTGGGACTGTGCCATATTTTATGACATTTTCCTTACATACTTCATTTATTGTGTACAGATATTTTTGAAAGATCATTAGGGTTTTTAAATCATGATAATATCTGGTGTGACTCTGAATAACACCTAAGCTCTGATTTCAACTCTGGATGAGAGGTTGACCATCAGATCCATCTGACCAGCAACATAGGAGATGTATATTCTGATGACCTAGACTGCAACATCCTAAGCATGCAGCATGGAGGCCTCAGTCTGTTCCGTGAAGGATCCTTGAGTGAAGATCTCTGGATCAGAACCTCTGGAGCCACTGCAGCATAGTGGTTAGAATGCTGTACTAGGACTCAAGACACACAGGTTCAAATGCACACTTATCCATGAAGCATACTGATTGACCTCAAGCCACTTACACTTTCTCAGCTTGACATCTCAGCAGGTTCTTGTAGGGCTAATGTGGGCAGAAAAAGACACATGTACCCTGTTGAGTTGCCTGGATGAAAAGTGGAATATAAATATAAATATAAATATAAATATAAATATAAATAAATAAATAAATAAATAAATAAATAAATAAATAAATAAATAAATAAATAAATAAATAAATAAATAAATAAATAAATAAATAAATAAATAAATAAATAAATAAACGTGCACCTGTCCTCCAAGAAACTCACTTCCTCTTATGAATCCTCTTGTTAATTTCTCAGAACAAGCAAAAAGCCTGGAAGAAACTATTTCAGAGTAGGAGCATTAAGTTTCAAACCAAAAGCTGTCTCTTTATGGTTCTGCAGCCTCAAGGAAGCGGTAGTAGCATAAAGGGCTTCAAGGCACTACTAGACTTCAGTAGAAAATGTTCACTTGGCGCTCTCCATGGTGCTGCCACACTTGACTTAGCAGGGGTTCAGTCTATGGCAGGGGCAAGTAAGGTGCCATCCTCCAGATATTACTGAACTGCAACTCCCAGATTTCTACACCCATGGTGATGCTGAATAGGGCGGATAGGAATTGAGGTCCAACATCTGGAGGAGTACACTCTGCCCACCTCTGCCTTTGAGAATCAGTGCTTCAGGTCTATGTACACTGACTGAGAATAAGCACCAATGAAACCCATGAATACATTTCCACATATCAAACTGCAATAGAGGAATTTAGATTGCATACTTTATCTTGATAGGTGCAAGACAGCATTTCCTTCAGCTTTCTAGAATGATCGCTCCACCGGGTGCATGGCTGCCACAGCAGGGACGCTTTGCTTACCTGCTTGGAGATTGGTATCGCAGGCGATGCTGCTGCTTTCTCCGAGGGGAGGAGGGACGGAGCTTTAAGGCTTAGCGTCTCTCCTGCCCAGCCTCTTTCTTCGATCGGCCAAGCAGGAAAAGGCGAGCAGCTCTGTACAAGTGCTTTCATTTTCCCTGCACGTGGCTGCTGCAGGAAGATCAGATCTTTGGGTCACACATGCAGTTTGTTTGCTTTTTTTCCTCCTTGTTAAGGAGATTTATTGGGACTCCCTCCTCCTCCTTTGCCCTTGATTTGATTTGAATTTTTTTTAAAAAAATATATATAATAATAAATAATAATTAAATAATAATAAATAATTAACCAGGCAGCACTTAGTGCTAGGGGTTTTGTGTTCGAATCCTCACCGAGGCAGGAGAGCTCACTAGCTGCCTGGCACTGGTAAAGCCACTTTAGGAAGGGGGGGTTGGTGCAAGTTGCCTTGAAATAATTTAGGAGGGTTAATTGGTTATCAGGCTGCTTGTGTCATTATATATTTTTGATATATAATTCATTAAAATGTTATATTGGTTGGTAGTAGTCTTTATTGCAGCTTGGAAACATTGCTGTGCATATCCAGTTTGGCAGTGTCCCAGCATGGGGCTGAAAAAGGGGCAAAATTCAGGGAAAGGCAGGCAGCCTGTTAAGCGCAGGGCTGCTGCAAGACCACCTCCTGAGCTCTCTTCATTGCAGCATAAAGACTGGCCAGACTATAGTGCTATTCTGGTGAAATTAAGTGAATTAGAAAGGAAAAGGGTGAAGGCTCAGAGTGCCAAGGGTACGGCTACACCTAGAAGGTCTCGTAGGGAGTCCAAGGTGGGTAGAATGGCAGGGTTGCGGCACTTGGGTGACATAATGTTGTCACACATTATTCTTTTAGAAAAGGAGTGTGCTGGTTCAGCAGGAACGTCTTCGGCAGAGGGAGGGAGCAGCAGCCGTCACTCCACTCAACATCGCATGGGCGTAGGTGCGGGGCTTGATCTCCAGGAAACCCAGAGTACTCAGAGGATGGAACCGGTGAAGAGGAGTGGAGTTGCCAGGATGAAGGAATTCAGACCAGCAGGCAGATTGAGGTTGACGGTGCTTTGGCAGGGTCTGGCCTTCAGGTATCTGGGACCTCCTTCAATGCTACAGTGCACATACTGTCAGCACCAGGTGAGTTTGCACGTACACCTAGCACAACAAGAGTGGTAGGGATGTGGCCTAAGGGGGATGTTAGCCCTCCAGCAGTATCTCAGATGACACATGGTTTAACAGCTAGTAGCAGTGCTGCGGTGCCACCTGCGGTGGGAGTGTCTATACTGGCTATGAATCCATGGACAGCCCCTTATCCCCAGTGGCCCTCACCCAGTCATGTGCCAGGGTTCTTTGAAGGTCTTTGTCAACCAAGTCACCCAGTAATACCTAACACAGGATACAATTCTGTGCCTCAGAGGTTCCTTCCATACGGGGACCAATCTCTGCCTTTGGGCGATCACCTTCTCCCAGCTACTATAGAGAAGATCTAGAGAGGCAAATATGTAGATGTATTTCACTTGCTGAATAGAGAGGTTGAAAAGGTAAAAGGTGACAGAGAGGAGGATAGAGAGAAAGAGAAATTCAAGAAAAAGAAGCCAGAGAGATCCTGGGCTAACTGGCTCCCAGGCTTTTTGATCTACGCCAGGACAATAGTCAAGGGCTTTTGCTTTGATCCAGTACATTGACATAATATACAGGGCTTACATAGACTTCCCAGGACATGGGTGATTGCTCTACGATCAGAGGTTCCACATGAAAGCAGCAATACACCCTGAGGTGCGCTGGGACATGCATCATCATGGCTTGTGGCTGCAGTTGATTACTCCTTCTCCTCCTGCACTGGGGGATTGTTTTGATAGTGGTCATTTGATTCAAAGGTCCAACACTAATAATACTACCCACACTTCGGCGGGCCAGGTGGTTCAACCCCTCCTGGTCTGCTGGGAATTCAATGCCAAAGGCTCCTGTGCCCCAAAGCAGTGCAGATTCAGGCACCAATGTACTATTTGTGGAGTGCCCCATGGGTCAGCTAATTGTTTCAGAGGATGCCCAGGATCAGGCGGTAACAGGGAAGGGGGTAGCCCCAAGCAACAGCCACCAGGTTCATCGCCTGCTTCAAAAGGGCCGCAGCCCAATTAATATATCTGTATTAGCTGATGTGCTGCTGTCATATCCAGACTGTGAGGCTGCCCGTTATTTACAAGATGGATTTACTTTTGGATTCCGGATCTCAGTGCAGGGTGTTAGAGTGTCTACAATGGCAAACAATTTGAAATCTGTAAGGGGTATGGAAGATGTAGTTAGGGAAAAATAGCAAAGAAGTTTCAGAAGGGCGGGTGGCTGGTCCTTTTTCTGAGTCACCTGTACCAAATTTCTGAGCTTCCCCATTGGGAGTGGTCCCCAAAAAGGCCCAGGGTGAGTTTCGACTTATTCATCATTTGTCCTATCCAGCTGGTGAATCAGTTAATAACATGATTCCCCAGGGAGATGGGGCGGTGGTTTTCCTACAAGTTCAAGACCTATTTGTGTTCTCTTCCGCAATAGATGTTGGTTTTTTGTTTTCTTTTTCAGGCTTCCAGTTGGCAGAGGCCTGGTTGAGAGTGGTTTTGTATGGCCACAATTACATATATTGGGTGGAGAAGTACGCTTTGCGGTCTGGTTGGGGCCGTAATTTAGGCCTGGGTGCACAGGCCATGTTGGAATGGAGGAGCCAGAGAGGTATGCTCTAGGGCGAGTTCATGGAACTGGTGTCCCAGGGTTCTCCGACGTTACCTCCAGATGTAATAGTTGTTCACCTGGGTGGAAATGACTTGGTTCAAAGAACGGGCAAGTCACTTATTTTGCAGGTGATTAATGAGTTCCACGTTACAAAGGCCAAATTAGCAGCAGTGAAGTTGGTTTGGTCAAACATTATACCAAGGCTGATATGGTGGGCAAATTGTGACCCAAGGTACATTGACTGGGCACGGCATGGTGTTAACTGAGAGCTGTCCAGAGCTATGCTGGCTGGGTTGGGGTCAGTCTTGAGACACCCCAACATAAGAGTCCATCGCCCAAATCTATATAGGAGTGACAGGGTCACTTATCTGATGCAGGTTTAGAGCTTTTCTTACACGATCTACAAGGGGGCCTTGGGGCTGACGTTTTTGGCTGTGTTGGCGTGCTTGGGGCATATGAATAGCCCCATGCCGTGGCAAGTAGTGTGAGGAGATGAGCTTTTAGGAAGTTCCTGGTAAGTCACATGGTGCAAAACATCATATCCCCCTTTTTGATAGACGACAGGGCTCCGACGGGAGCTGGAGTTTTATTAAGGGGCTCTCAGGCTGCAGTTCACCTAGGGTCACAAGGCTCGGTGGGTTGTGGCACTGGGGATACCCTTATAAATGAACACATGCTGGTTAGAACACAGAAATAGGAACTCACCCTGCTTTTGAATCCAGAGGTAAATACTACACCGGATTTCCAGATAGATCGCACTATGGTAGGCCCTCTTGTTGATTGGGGTTTCAATTTAAGTAGTTAATAAAGTTGTGGCCCAGGTTTAACCCAACAACCTGTGTCATCTCTTTATTTCCAGGCTGGGTGAGCAATGCAGCTCATCCCGAGATGGCTGAAGTCCTCGACTTTTAAACACAACAACCACAACCACAATATTATGCTAGGTTCAGTACTTGTATGACTTTTCATTAGCTGTGGACGAAGGTACGAGAGAAGACCTCTTAGGTTGTCATGTTTTTTTTGGGGGGGGGGTGTATTTAAGAAAATTGATACTTCTGTATGCTTTTTTTCTTCTGATGTTTTCTAAAACCTGCCACTTCCGCAGGTGCAATCTGTGAACTTCCTTTTTTCTCCTCTACCCGCTCCCCCGGACTGAATTAATGCTGCCACATCTAGTGCAGGACCGATTTCAGTTTTCAAATTTAACACAAAGTAGAGGGGAAATGGAATCCCCCACTTCCATTGCTATTACAGGTGGCAGCTTTAATAACATACTGGGCAGTAGGGAAAACCACCACTTTAGTAAGCATACACAGAGACCTCAAACCAGACAAATCAGTTTGTTCTCCCACCTTTCTAAAAAAAATGCCAAATGGCTGTTGTTCAGCAAATGGACGTAGTGAAATGAGACAGCTGTTAAAGTTCACTCCTTCATTGTAAAATCATTTTTAGAGATAATAATGCCATAAATTTGGTATCTTTATCCCTTTCACAATGTCTTGCTTAAATTATCAGGAGACAGAAAAAGATCCACAGCAAGAAAATTAAGCCATACAAAGAATGCAAGACAAACAGATTTCTAAAATTAGCCACAATCCTTCTGCAGTTTCCAGAAACAATGAAGAAAGAAATTTCTCCAAAATTACCATGCCATGATATCAACTTCTGAAAGCATTGATTATACGTTGCTTTGGCATATTTCAGTGAAGTCAGTTTCACATTTGACTTATCATTTCTTAACATGAAAGAAAGATAAACACCTGAATTCCTGATCACATTACTTTCCTTAACAGATGAGGCATCTTCCTAAATGTGAAAAAGAACAGAAATTGGACTAAATTAAAAGATAAGACTCATATGAATAGGACTTTGATCAAAACAGAACGCAGTAGCTCTCCTTTTGTACAACAAGAAAGTCTACAGCGAAAGCACTAAACTTACAAAAGCTATTGAAGAAGGTTTCATGGGGCCTTGACAGATCACATGCTGACAGAACTACTGCTGGAGTCTCAGTGGAAATCTGGCTTGATGTAATTAACAAAAGGGCTTGACCTACACAAAGACAAGAGTAATTTTTTTAACAATAATGAAAAAGCAAAGAGACTAGAGAGCTCTTACATGAACCCAAATGAGGTGGGGGAGGAAGTGGAACTACAAATTTCTATGACACTTTTGTAACTGTGGGTGGTAAATTACTACAGACTTTTCTCATGTGTGAATTTGCCTGACTAAAAAAAGATAGGTGTTAGATCTAGGTTCTGTGTTATTTAGAAAGAAGAGGGTGGACAACAACAACTTTTACAGTATTGGACTAGGTTGGAGAAAAGTCAGGTTCAAGTTTCTTCTCAGTCATTCTTCCTATACGCAACCTACCCCACAGGGCTGCCGTGAGAATAAAAAAGAGGACCATATATTTTTTGAGCTCCTTGTGAGAAAAACAGAATGGGACATAAAAATAATGAACAAAATAAATACAAACAGGTTTCGTTATTGCTTGCATTAATCAGCATGCCTCCGTCAGAAACTGTTATGAGACGGATTTATTTTCAGCACATGCTCCAATAAAAGGTTTCCTTAGATGCTCTTCCTGCATTTCCCTCCATTCACCACAGCTGGTTGAGACTTTGCTAACACTGCCCATATTGTCAGGACAGGACAAAGCTTGACCAATTAAGGCCTGTCCACATGCCAGCACACCACACATGATGATCTTAGAACCTTCTTAGAACCTGAGACATGGATATAAAGATACTAAATTTATAATAAACCCCAAGTCCATACTTAGAACCAAATTGTTTCAACCTGAATAACTACAAGACTAATTTACTGTGTTTCTGGGCAGACGAGGCAGACAATTATTCTCTTTTTGTGTCCAAGTTTCATTTCTCTGTGTAACATCGATTTACTTCCAATGTGATCCCTTTGGGCATCTGAGGAATGACTACTTACCCTGAAAACTTAACTCCAGAAATAATACTGAACAGGACGATGAAAAAGTTGGAAAGTCATCTGAACTAGCAATTGTTATAACATTCTTTCCACTGACATTTCTTCTGGATGTGTGTGTTCCAAAATACCCAGAGTAGTTTGTGGAACTGCACTGTTATGTGAGCAATCCACCATTGTTCCATTTCTGTTCCAGACTTGGAACAGAAAGATGTATATGTGCATGCTGCCATTAGCTTCTTTTCGCTTCTGTCACCTGTATCCTTAAGGTAAGAGGTGGCCCAAGTGTTTGCACATACTGAATATGAAAACTCTTGATGCTTAAATGTTGTTCTAGTCAAGGGTGTATGTGGGAGGACAACACATATGGAGAAACAGAACTGACACCTGTGACAAGCTGATTGCAAGTGTATTGGTTCTCAATTCGTTAAGAAATTACCCACATTACAAAGTGGAGGAAAGCCAGAGTGGAACATGGAGCGCACATAACCCACTGAACTATGAGGCAGTAATAAAAGTGAATTAAGGAAAGTACACAGAGAGAATATTTTGATCAGCTCCATAGAATCATAGAATAATTGAGTTGGAAAGGACCTATAATGGCATCAAGTCCAATTGCTTGCTCAATGCAGGAATCCAAATCAAAGCAGATGACTGTCCAATTTTCTCTGGAGTGCCTCCAGTGTTGGAGAACTCACCACCTCCCAAAGCAATTGGTTTCTGTGACAGACAGGTCAGTAACCACTCCTGTCCATCACAATGGAACCCTGATTCAGGAGCCAATGGTTGAACAGAAGAGGCGGAACTAAGGAAATATAAAGGGAATGAAAGACAGTTAAAGATCAGTAAGAGTTAGAGTTAGGGATATGAGTTTGAGTTAGGGAGTTCAGTTAAGGATATCAGAAGCAGTTTAGGCAGTTAGGACAAGTCTTGTGTTAGAGAAGAATAGAGAGAGAGAGAATAAGATAAGAAATGAATACATACCTTGATTAACATGATTGTAAATAAGCAAATATAAATGTTATAAAAGCACAGTTTATTGAATGAATAAAATAAGACCATCCATGATTTACTTTATATGATTAACTTATAAACACTTAAATAAACATTGTTTTATGAAATAACACTGATTTAAGAGTCATATTTGATAGAGTGAGGAATAAGGCCTCTGGTGGCAGCGGAAAGGGTTGGAAAGTAAATGTCATACCCAAAAGTGAACCTGGGTTGTGTGGAAGAACAAACGGGGGAACTGGTGGTGTGTGACAGTTCCATTGTAGTACTGCTCTAATTGTTAAGAAGTTTTTCCTGATATTCAGTCTAAATCTGGCTTCCTATTGCTTGAGCCCATTGTTGCATGTCCTGTACTCTTAAATGATCAAGAACAGATCCTGACCCTCCTCCATATGACCACCTTTCAAGTATTTGAAAAGTGTTACCCCTCAATTTTCTTTTCTCAAGGCTAAACATAACCAGTTCTTTCAGTCTTGCCTCATTTCTTCTAAATCTCCATCTACCCTACAAGGATCCTATCTGCCTAGATATCCTAACAGGGTAGGAAGGAGTAGCAGCTGCTCTCTGCAACAGTATCACCTATGCAAATGAAGGAAATGAATAAAAATGTCCAGTTAGAATAGCACAGTACTGTATACAGTATTCAGATTGGCCTAACCTAATGTCTTGTACAAGTAACAAAAGACATTGAGAAAGTGACAGGCATGCAGAGTTACCAAGTAAATCTTTGGATTCAAACGCCATGACGTGAATTTTACATGGTGGGTACACTGAGATTTGTGCAGACATAAATTCTACCCACTCCCTCCCATTATTCTTTCTTTTTCTTTCCTAAGCTTACAGTACAGCACCTCTGCAATTAGGACGTCATTAATACCACACACTGTAATAGAGTCTTTCAAAGTATTTCTTAACCTTTAGGCATACACATAGTCCCCATTAGCTTTAATGTGAATCATGTCTACGTATCAAGGGGCGAACAGGCCAATTAGAGCCAGTACAACATATCTATTAATCTTCAGGGTCATACTCAAGGTCATGTGCTCCAAAAATGTTTATGAAAATGAGTTTCTATACAAGCACAAGAGGGAATAGGCCTGGAGATTGTTAAAACTGTATGAATGCATTGTAATCATATTTTTATATTAATGCAAGTGTAGAATTATGAAATGCAGGTTTGTTCACAGGTTTTCGTCAACAAAGAGTTTATAGCAGTTAACAACTTGCAGCAAATGGTCCAGGGTTATAGCCTGGTTGCTGGTCCAAGATGTCAGTTGTTTCTCTGACATGCATGTTCCTGTACTTAATACAGTACTGGCAGTTCAGAAAAAAATGCTGCTTTTAACCAAATGCTATTTAAAACAGAAGAGATATCAAATTGTGACAGGGATTTTGAGCTGAGGGACAGGTTCTGCATCTGAATCTCCTTTGGATTTCATGACAGGTACGGACTCCTCAGGGATATTTCTGATGCCACTGGTAAAAACACTCTCCAACTCTCTCAAGGAAAAATGTCATATTAACAAAGAGCTTTAGTTTTCAGGTGTGTTGGAGAGATCCTCACTTTGCTCAGTTTTCAGAAAAACACATTTCAACTCCATTTATCAACAGGCTTAAAGTACGAGCGTATAGCTACAAGCCTCCTGCTCCTTGTGATTATCATTGCTGCGCAGTTTCTTCAAGGCCTCTCTCTAACTCACTCTCGTTTTCGCCCTTTTCTTCAAGACTGGTTTTTCACATACCCATTCAGAATGCTCTTTCTCAATCCATTATCAAACCTGCACTTTCTTCAGCTTCTATGCCTCTCAATTCCCTGTGCCCTGATTTCCTTATATCCCAACACTCCTGCCCATTCTCCGCCATTTCATGTGTGAAGGTTTAACCTCAGCCAAACATTCCCTTCCCTCTCAAAAAGCAGACTGTAATTTTCTTTGTTCCGAGCAACTGTACATTTCAGACCAACCACACCAAATCAGTCAGTGCCAAACACTTCACTGCTGCAAGCAGAGTACAATATAAATAATCTAAATGCAATACATCCATTGTTTTCACAGGAAAATAAAGGATCTCAGTTTTGATACTTTCTACTTCTTCTAACAGTGATTCTGTGATGAACATCAAAAAGAGTACAGTGGTGGAAAGGTCCAGGGCACAGTGAAAAGTGCTATAGAGATGAGCATAAGTCACTGGTTTGGTGATTTGTAATGGTTTGTTCTTCAGATACACAGATATTCCGTGGGAGCCCCAGATTACCTGCTCTGCCTTGCCTCCTCTGGAGGGCACTCACTCAGAGGCAGCATCCCAGGCTTCCCTGCTTCACCTCCTCCTCTGAGTGGGCACCCACTGAAGGAGTGTGAAGGAGCAGAGGCGAAGAGTGTGCCGTCCTTGGCTGTCAAGCCGGAGGAACAGATGAAAAAGGGGGAACATCAGGAGATGACAGGATCTGTAGAGGAAAGGGCGGGAGATTTGAAGGCTGAGGAGAAGGCGGGAAAGACGGAGGTTTGTTTGGTAGAAGGGGAGTGGGCGGAGCAGGAGATGTCAGCATGGGAAGAGGATAAAAGCGAGGAAGGAGTGGTGTGGTTTAGTACTGTGGTGGAAGAATATGAAAGAAGCAAGAGGAAAGAAAGAAGGCGTTTGAAAGGGTACACACTCAAGGACTCTTAAGGGACTTTCCTAACCTGAAAGTGGGAGGACTCCTACCGAATCCGGAGAGTGAGACCGAAAGATCAAGAAGAGTGGTAACCCACGAGTGGACTGTCATAGTGGCACCAAGAGAAGCTGAGCTGTGGCATGAGTGGGGAGAAACCCATTGTCCATTTCCTGAGGGTCCCGATGAAAGGGGATGGGTGAGACACTCACGCTGTGGGAGTATTTGTGCAATCAGGAGTGCCCCACCCCCGCGACTGGAGGACAAGGGATGGCGTGGAACACAACCCCGTTGAGTCCATGGGACTATGATAAAAGTTATGTTGATGATACCAGTGGCCTGTTGCCCAAGTTGGAACCGTCGATACCTACAAGTGAAGTGCTGGTGGACATTGGGGAGAATAAAGTTAATAGTTTGAAAGTTATAAAGACTAAGCCGTTATTATTTCCCGCCGAAAATGAGGGACCGCCAGAGGGAGGTTGCGAACCCCTTCACAAGGAGGCCGGAGAGCCAGGGCACCCACATAACACCTGTCTGTCTGAAAAAACTAACCATTACAGACTGCCAAAATACCAGTTCATACCCATCTGTTGTTATAATCTGTTTACCTCTAAGGATATCACTGTGGTGTGAATTCATGCATTTTCAATTATTTGCCTCAGCCTACTTCTACCATCTTTTGCTTTCACAGTAATTTTTGTTTTGTTAAGGTTAATTATGTAGTTCATGTGTTTGTTGGGAACATATTCTCTCCTACTGTATTTGTACAGTGATGGTGGGGAAATCGATGGTACATGTAGAAGATCAATTACTTGGATGAGCAACATCAGAGATTGGCTGGGCCTTAATAGAGAACTAATATATGTAACAAGAGATATGTAGAAAAGTGTTGTGTTGGTAGCTAACGGTTTAGGGCCTCGATACTTGGCGGAACGCCTTCTCCCATCAAGATCTACCCGTGTCACTCGTGCGAGCCAGGAGGTGAGGCTGAGGAGCCTAACGCCGAGGGAGGCCCGGAAGGAAAAGACAAGAAATCAGGCCTTCTCGGCGGTGGCTCCTCGCCTCTGGAACAATCTCCCTCCTGAGATTCGCGGGTCTCCCTCACTGAGTATCTTTAAGAAGCAACTGAAGACATGGATGTTTGGGCAGGCCTTTCCATCACATTCCTCTTGACCTCCCTCTTTCCTCTTTACTGTTTTGTTTTGTGTTTCGTGTAATGTATTGTAGTGTTTTTATTAATTAGAATTGTTTATTTATATTTTTTTATTGTATCATTTTACTGTTGTTAGCCACCTAGAGTGGTCCTCACCGACCAGATAGGCAGGGTATAAAATAAATAAATAAATAAATAAATAAATAAATAAATAAATAAATAAATAAATAAATAGCTAGCTAGCTAGCTAGCTAGCTAGCTAGCTAGCTAGCCTCAGCAACTGAAAAGGCACCTGGAGAGATGGAAAGAAACAGTGGGGGGAAACCATCCACCTTAGCCAACAGGCTAGACGAAAAGTGACAGTGAATTGTCAAGTTTCAAAATATACAGAGAGGAAAGATGGTTTTCTATCTTGTTCAACTGTTATCTTGCTCCATTTTTGCAGCTTTTCAAATGTACATTCTATACATACCTTTCCTCTGACAAAACTTTAAAAGATGCATTTTCCAAAGTTCTTCATTTTTTAAAAAAAGGAAAATCTGTTGATAGTTAAAAATAATCCTACACTTTAAAAAATAAATAAATAAATAACACTAATACACTTATCAAGGAGAAGGTAATCTCATCAGATTCAAGCATTTAAGGCAAGAGAGGAAAGGTAAATGCAGGAATTTCAATAACGCAAAATGCTGACAGCATAAAGTATTAACATGAGTAGGATAACAGCACTCTGTACACAACTATCTATCTGTTCAGGAGAACTGACATTCCACAGATTTTTTATTTTTAGTTTTATTTATATGCCACATTTCTCCCAACAAGAGACCCAGATGTGGAACTGTATATGCTATTGCTGTGGTGAGGGAAACAGTGTCTGCTGAATGTACTGTAATGCTGTTGGTGAGAGTTTTTAAAGGAAGATGGTCTCGTCCAGATAGCATCTACTATCAAACCACAGATAGGAAAGTTAAGACTTAGGCGGGGTGGGGGTGGGGAGGCAGACTGGGAAGAAAAGTGATGGAAAGTGTCCTTTTGTGGAAATACTGTACATGAATAGTGAAATCCTGTGTACATCTGCTCAGCAGTACACCCTACTACAAGGGCAGGAAGCCTCTTTTATCCCAAGGATCAAATTCAATTTCAGAGAACATCTTGGAAACATAAAAGTGCATACAACCAAAGACAAAAGACTGGGCCCCAAAAATAGTGGCATATTTTAGCTCACTGTAAAGGACTTCAACCCTGAGTGCTCACTGGAAGGACAGATCCTGAAGCTGAAGCTTCAATACTTTGGCCATCTCATGAGAAAAGACCCTGATGTTGCAAAAATGTGAAGGTAAGAGGAGAAGGGGACAACAGACGACGAGATGGTTGGACAGTGTCATCAGAGCGACCAACATGAATTTGACCCAACTCTGGGAGGCAGTGGAAGACAGGAGGACCTGGCATGCTCTGGTCCATGGGGTCACAAACAACAACAAAGGACTTCAAGCTTCAAGTAATCACATCCCCTGCTGATGCAGGAATCCAAAGCTAAACCAGCTATGATGGAGGCCTGTCTTATCTGTTTAGAACCCTCCAACAAAGAATAGCGATTCCTGCTCTCCAGAGTCCTAGTCCATCACTCTATCCACTACACCACACTGGGAATCAGTAACTGGGTTGAAAACAAAACAAAAAAGAAAACAAAAATAGAAGCCTGTGGCACTTTTAAAACCAAAAAGAAAAATTGAGTATGAGATATCATGAAGTTACCTTCCACTTCTTCACCTGCACTGTAAGACTGAACTGAAGCAGTTTACCAAGGAAAGGAAGAAATGGCGCCAGCTAAAAAGGAAAGAGTTAAAGGGTTTGCTTTTTTTAAAAAGAGAGTGGGAGATGAGAAAAAAAGATATCTTGACGCCAGGTGTCAAAGTTGCCAGCACAGGTTGAGCACTCAACAGCTGAAACAAATAGTACATGATATTAAGCATCATACAGTGTACGAAAGCACACATACTCTTCCTATTGTAACTTGAGATCACAAAATTAAGCACATTGGCAAAATATTCAGGGAAGACAATGAACCTTTCACAGTGCGTGCCTATTTTTTTTATTGATTTAAAAAAAAACACCCGCCGGATATGGTAATAGATGCTAATTCCGATGCCTTAAAAATGAAGAGGGGGATAAATTCATGGGCCAGAGCTCTACCTATTGCTCTTATTTATTGTTATGGCTCAAACAGAATATCCACGTTCAGGGATAATACAACTCTTAAGTGTCTCCTGGTGTTATCCTTCCCCGCCAAGAGAGAATCACCCAACAAGGAGATTGGGTCGCTGAATGCCAACCTCTATGCTCACTTTTGAGCCCTCTCTTTTTGTCAGGGTTTTTCAGGTAAGCTCGGAAAACGCCCCCTCTCTCCCCACCCCCTCCTTCCTAAACAGAAGCTGCTGTTCCGAAACCTTTTCTGCGCTCACACCTCATTGGTTAAAACCCCTCGGGCTTCCTTTCCATATGATTGGACGCTGGATATGTTCGTCAAGCAGCTGAAGGCGCGTGGCATCGTAGCATCTTCTGAGCACTCCAAGAGCCGTACCAAATCCGCAGATATAAGAAGGATAGACACTATCTTATTTTACGACTTGTTTAGGCAATTTCCGGGATTATACTCTTTTTTAAAAAAATAGCCGTTCTTCGGGGCGCGAGTGTTGCCTATAGGGAAAAAAATGGAAAAACAAGAACACTATTTTACTAGCGATTGAAAAGAGCTCTAAAGGCTAAAAACGGCTACTTTATGCGGCCCACTGGTATTGTATCCAGACAGCTGGTCTGACAGGGGCTTAGAGAAGAATATACAACGACCTTGCATTGGAGTCTATATTTAATATTGGGCTTGTGTCAAATGTCTATTAAAATGAGCACTCCAGTAGCAATACCAACATCGTTAACTTAATCATACGAAAAGGTCCACTGAGCGGCTTAGACACGTTGCCTCTGCAAAGGCTTGAAAACCCCAATCTCATTTCTCTACTGGAAAATGAGCAAGTTAGATATAACGCGCCAAATGAGATTTACTGTTCCTTTTGGGGTGTTCTTTCCTCGATCAAAACTTTGATAAAATCCTGGTTTTCTCCAATAGTTCTGTGATCGGCTCTCAATTCCACCCTGGAAGAAAACAAACGCACTTTAAACCAGGTATTTCTAACATTTGTAATTTTCATTTCCTATCTCTATGGGCCAACGTGAAAAAAAAGAGAAGCTGACACGCCACGAGCGGCCGCTCTAGGAAATTGCAAGGACTCTCACTAGTTCTTCCTGTTTCTTATCAGATGTAAGCTTGTCGGTTCCCCTAGCAGTGGTAATAATGCAGCGCCGTAGAGATGAGATGGGCGGGGGGGGGGGAAATCAAGCTCGGCCTCTCTAGGCATCTCAGAGGGAGAACTCTGTGTTCGATGTGAAATCCGGGTCACCCAATTTCTTCTCGCCGCTTTCCCCGCCCCTTTCTGGGCCGCGCACGACGGGGGAGAGGGAGGTTATGCCACCCGGAGTAGCCCCCCCCGCTCAGGAAAAGAGCGGCAGGTCAGTATATGAGGTGAGAGAGAGGGCTGAGGGGGGGGGGGCGGCGGGGGGGCGGGCCCGGTGGGACAGCGAGAGAGTGAGAGGACGGCGCCTCTAGTCGCAGTTCACGTTTCACGGGACGACGGGTCTGGTTGTGCCCGAGAACCAGACAAGACCCCCCCCCCCCTTTCTTTCTTTCTGGTGTGGACAGGGTGCCTCCCCTTCCCAAAATTTTTAACGAGCATAAGCGTGACAAGAGGGCTCTCTCCTCTTTTTAAAATAATAATTTAGAAAAAGCCTTTCCTCAATGGTCCTCAGTTCCTGCTCCTCCACCTGTTTTATACATTTGCTTCAGACGGCTCCAGATGCGTGGATAGCAGCCGTCAAGGATACTGGGAATTGAAGTCCACAACCTCTGCATGACCAGGGGTGAAGGACGACCTCCTTACCTGTTGAACTTTTGCCTGCAGTGTAGCTGCTGTTGTATTGATGGCTCGACCTTTCTACTATCACCTTTCATCAAAGCGCTTAAGCACAATGTAGATGGCGATAAGCATGATCCTTTACCATTGTCACCATCACTTTTCCTCTGTGAAGCAGGCTAGGATTGTGAGTTAGACATTGACGCAAAGTCAGCCACGAAGTAGGGAAGGGAAACTGAAACAGGACTTCATTAGTTTAAGCCTGGCATTAACCGCTACACACCTTAGGGACATATGATAGTTTTGACGGATGAGGGAATTAGCAACAGTTGTTGAACATGTTATTTTAAACAGTTATATATCTATCACTGTGTTGAGATTTCAGTTTGGTGTGATTATCTTCAACCATTGCCCCTTCTGGGGTTTTGCATTTCAAATTCCAGAGTCCAAGGTAGTACATCAATAGTCTGAGAATCAAAGTTGAAAAGATTTGGAAGGCCAAGACCAACTGAAATGGCTCAGAAAACAGTAAAGCAATAGATGAGATTCTTCTTAGGCAGGCCTTTTGAGGTGCGGTATGAGATATCTGCATCATTGCTGCCTAGGAAGCTTGTATTGTTTAATATAACAACAGTTACCATAAGCGGGGTTATACAAGACGGGTGAACAAAGTACAGTCCCTTTGACGCTCTTGCACAGCAACTTCCATCAATCCGAGGCAGTTTGGCTACTGGTGAGAAATGCTGGGAACGGAATTTAATAACAGTCCACCATTACTGCTGGAGAATAATCTTCTTTATGTTTAGAAGCCTGTACACATGCTGAAGAACATCCACATGAACTTTGCCAGAGTGGGACAAAGCTACATCGTTGCATGTGAGATTATGCTATGCGTATACCAACACTAGTACAGTAGAATGGCACATTTTCCTTGTGGGTATGTGCCTATCCGTTAATCCATAACATCACATGCAGTGATACTTGGAAGCCTAGAAAAAAAGTAGGTGGAAACTCCTCAAAGTTTGAAATGCACTAATGCAGATCACAAGAGACATCAAGAAGCTAAAAAAAAGTTTATGTGGATTGAACAACATTTAAAAAAATACAAGAAGGAAGGACCTAGATAAAGAAGCCGTTTTCCTTACTATCTGGTTGTGTGTTTATCTCTGTCCTTGACAAGGAATAAAATTAGAGTTCAGGGCTGAAAGAGGCAAGCACCTTCCCTTGCACCTTTCTCCCAAGGTTACCCGCCTATATGCATAAATAATAACACTTAGAGACCTGGGAGTGTAAGTTCCAAAACATGTTTTTAAAGCATTTTTTACATGAAATTAAGCACTGGTACATATTGAAGGGCATGTGTAGCGTTCCCCATTTTTTAGGTCAATGGTTCATGTTTTGTTATGTAATGGTTCATGCATATTCATGTTGCTGAGAGGCGGAGCCAAGAGAGGCTATAAGTCAGTAAGAGTAACAGAGTCGGTCAGTAAGAGTGGAGTGTGAGAGAAGGGGATAGAGTGTGGAGTTTGGGCAATTCTGAGGAGTGATTAGAATTATGAGTGTATTATCTAATAGAAGGTTGTTATTAATAATAACTTTACCTACAGAAGAACTTCGTGAATCAGTTTAAGTTTCTGTAATCAATAAACAAAAGTTCTATTTAAAAGACCTTGAAGTGTGGACCTGAATCTTCCTGAAGTTATGTTGATTTAGTGATCACCTGGTGGCAGCAGTGTAAAAGAGGGGATTGTTTGCCTTCATGTGCTCTGAGGCTTGACGGTCAAGCAAGGGGCACGAGGGTGAACGCCACAGCTGGATTATGGAGAAAGCCAGAGAGTTCCAGAAAAATATCTACTTCTGCTTCATTGACTATGCAAAAGCCTTTGACTGTGTGGACCACAGCAAACTATGGCAAGTCCTTAAAGAAATGGGAGTGCCTGACCACCTTATCTATCTCCTGAGAAGCCTATATGTGGGACAGGAAGCAACAGTTAGAACTGGATATGGAAGAACTGATTGGTTCAGAATTGGGAAAGGAGTATGACAAGGCTGTATATTGTCCCCCGGCTTATTTAACTTATATGCAGAATACATCATGCGGAAGGCTGGACTGGAAGAATCCGAAACCGGAATTAAGATTGCCGGAAGAAATATTAACAACCTCCGATATGCTGATGATACCACTCTGATGGCAGAAAATGAGGAGGAATTAAAGAACCTTGTAATGAGGGTGAAAGAGGAGAGTGTGAAAAACGGTCTGAAACTCAACATCAAAAAAACTAAGATCATGGCCACTGGTCCCATCACCTCCTGGCAAATAGAAGGGGAAGATATGGAGGCAGTGACAGATTTTACTTTCTTGGGCTCCATGATCACTGCAGATGGACACAGCAGACACGAAATTAAAAGAAGCCTGCTTCTTGGGAGGAAAGCGATGACAAACCTTGATAGCATCTTGAAAAGCAGAGACATCACCTTGCCAACAAAAATCCGAATAGTCACAGCTATGGTTTTTCCTGTCGTGATGTATGGAAGTGAGAGCTGGACCGTAAAGAAAACTGACCGCCGAAGAATTGATGCCTTTAAATTGTGGTGCTGGAGGAGGCTCTTGAGAGTCCCCTGGACTGCAAGGAGAACAAACCTATCAATTCTAAAGGAAATTCTCTAGCCGCCTAGAGTGGTCCTCACCGACCAGATAGGCAGGGTATAAATCAAATAAATAAATAAATAAATCAACCCTGAGTGCTCACTGGAAGGACAGATCCTGAAGCTGAGGCTCCAGTACTTTGGCCATCTCATGAGAAGAGAAGACTCCTTGGAAAAGACCTTGATGTTGGGAAAGTGTGAAGGCAAGAGGAGAAGGGGACGACAGAGGATGAGATGGTTGGACTGTGTCATTGAAGCAACCAACATGAATTTGACACATCTCCAGGAGGCAGTGGAAGATAGGAGGGCCTGGCGTGCTTTGGTCCATGGGGTCACAAAGAGTCAGATACGACTAAACGACGACGAATAAATGTTCTGTTGGTAAATAGTGGTGAAAAATTGAATAATTGAAAAATTGAATTGATGAACAGAAACGTGAAGGATGCAAGGACTTTTAAAATAAATCGGAATTGACTATTATTTTAGTGGTTAATTATCTATGTAAAAGTTTCCTGATTGTGATATAAACATGCTGCTAATACCTCAGTGTAAATGATAAGGTAAAGAATATTATTGAATTGTAGTGGAATGTTTAGTGTAAAAAGGTATTGTGATTGTTATCATAAATGTGGTATTGCTTACAGAAGTGTGCCAGATGGTAAGTAAAGTTTCATGCAATGATGCATGTTTGTTTGTGATGGAAAATGTGTTTCCCCTCCCAAACAAACATATTTAAGGGGGGAGGTATGTAGCGTTCACCCTTATTATGCTAAATAAGTCATGTATTATTCATATTTTATGCTGATGAGGTGGAGAGGCCGAGCCGAGAGAGAGGTTAAAAGGCAGAGCCTGAGAGGAGGAGTCAGTCAAGAGTTCAGTCAGAGTTAGAGAGAGAGAGAGAGAGAGAGTTGGGAGATTTGAGGTGTGATTAGTCTAAGGGGTGAATAATAACCTGTGAGATTTAAATAGAAGATTGATGCTTGATGAACCTGAAGTAAATACTTATGAATTATTAAAGAAACATCTGTAATTAATAAGTCTGTTTTAAGAAAAAGTGAAAACTGGATGGACCTTCATCTTTCCTAAGTAAAGTACATTGATTTAGTGATCAACTGGTGGCAGCACGTGAAAAGTTGTTTGGTTTGCCTTTGTGTGCTCTGTGTTTGGAAGACAAACAGGGGCCTCGAGGGGCAAACGTCACAATGGTTGATGTTCATATTCACAAAGAATTTTGCTTTCAAGGAGTCCTGCAATATCTCAGAAATTTGCATGGAGTTGCTTAGTGAAAGATACTTTGCTCTTTGATATCATTATAGTGAAATCATTACTGAAGACGAACATTCTAGATTCTGCTATATTAGCAGTGATTACCCTTTTTCAAATTTATCTTTCATGAGCAAATGCCTAAATCTAATTGCTGCCTCCATCAGATGAGACCCATTGAATCACCTGTGGTATGGTCAGTCAGCACAGTAAAGTCCATTGATTCATTGGATATAACATAGCTGGAACTACCACTTGGATTCCGGTCAAATTTTAAAGCATCATGTTACCTCTAGCAGTCTTGGAAGACATTGAATCTGATCCATTCTGGCTTTAAGTAGAAATTGTCTTGGCCACCTTGATAGATCACTTGTGAATGTGTGGATCACAGTGAATTTGACCATATTGGTTTTTCTGATGTTCTCAGTCCTATTTGATACCATAACTTCTAGTTTTTTCTGCATACTGAGGTGGGACGTGTTGGCAGAAGTTTTTTCTTGGCTCCAGTGCTTTGAGGAACAGGATAAACTCAGAAGGTAACACTGTTCTACCCCTTTGTATAAACTCAACAGTTCTGTCTTGACCCCCATGCTTTTGAACATCTCCGTGAAACTGTTGGGAGGAGTTCTCCAAAGTCTTGGACTGAGGTATTAGCAGTATGTCTGTATTTTTTTTCCACCATCCTAAAGGAGCAGTGGAAGCATTGGAAACAATTGGAAAACATCATAAAAGAACAGGGCATTAAAAATTCTGGTATAAAATAACTAAAATAAACCCTAACTAAAAAAAATCAGATACATTTGTTCTAAATATTGATACCACAGATTTTTGAAAACTTTGGAGAAGAACTGTTTTACCTCGCACCAAAATAACTATGAGGAAGTTGATTTTCTGCTTCTAATCTGAAGAAAGTTGGGATACACGAGGAAGAAGAATTTAACAGCTGTTTAGGCTACCATCGTAAACCCACTTACATAGGAGTATACTTCATGAACTCTTTGGGACCTCAGTGGATATGTACAGATCATTGGGACTTTTAGTAGAGATGCATGGGATTGTGTTGTCAAAGATTTTTCTTTCTTTTAGTGAATGTCCATAAGAGATCACTGTTGTTGTTGTTGTTGTTTTGAAGTCTTGTTTATAGCAAAAAGCCAGTAAGTGAAGGTGAGAACTATACTCACAGATTCAGATCATGTTTAAGAATGTCACAGTAGATATACAAAAAGTGAGTTGAGCAATAGCCATGAGGCCATTTGAGGGACTTCTTACACAGTCCAGTTCTATTGAGCAGACACAGGCTGGGAGAAATGGGTGTGTGCCATCCCCTTGTGAACAAGCACTCAGGTTGATTAGAGTCACCATTGACTCTGGATGGTCCAGTGTGGATCTGGGAGAGTTGGCTGAGGAAGGCAAAAGGATGTTTGTAAGACTGGTTTTCCCCCAGTACATCCAAACAGAAACCTTAGCAGGAGCCTTTATTGATGTTAGTGGTGATAAACAATAAAGTGGATGCCTCATTCATGTGTTGAATAGAACTTTATATATCTAGTTATAGTGTGGAAAATTAGTATTCCACTGCATATTGTTTACTAGGATGCACCATTAACACACGCATACATTCTGAAAACTCAGTGATACCCAAAGAGCTGGTCTTCATATATGTGTGTATGTTGCACACCTGTTTCATTCATTTCTCAGAAGGAATATCTCAGAACCGTTAAATGTGGTAACATATGCAAGAAAGGAAATACCAGTTTGAAATAACATATTCCAAGCATGCCCACTGCACAGTGCTCAGTCTTGATCCAAGCAAAAATGCTATAAGGAAATTAATGCTACATTAGTAGGCACATTTTAATTTCCTTTCAAAGCCCATGGTACTTCCCTTAAATTATTTCCTTAAGATAAAGATTTGAGTGAGCTAAAAAGTGTACAATATAAGCCTCCCATAAGCCCTGTTATCCTTATTAAAAAAGGGGGGGGGGTGAGAACATCTTTCTTATGTTGTGTCAGTCACAAAAGTTAAGTAATTTTGTGCACATCTCTATGTCTGAATCAAAATACTGTTAGGTCATTAGAATCACACATGTGCATGTATATGGGTGTGAAGAAAGACAGCGAGCATGGGCTAACAACTGTTTCATTGACACGCATTACTATAGAATCTGTTTTTATGGAGTGCATAAAATATAGGGTGATGTGGTTTTGGTAGTTGAGTTCATTATAATTGGATGATCAAGAGCACTGTATGCAATCATACAATGAGTTCTCTTAGATTTAAATGTCAAAACATTATTCCACAGAATCAAAGTCTCAATTTATGTGGAACATTGTGGACAACTGGAGCTACAGGATTAGGTCCATTTGCTTATTAAATGTATTTCCTTCCATCTGTTTCTGTACTTTCTTGTATCTGATTAAATTCCTGTGGAGGTTTAATCAAACTTCAACATTCAATGAAATTATTCACATAAGGAACTAGGAATATTTATCCATCATCTTCCATAAAAGTGCAGTTTGCCATGAATAGTAAGAACAATATTTGTGTTCAATTTTTTTTTTGCTTTGTTCAGAGTATGGTGATGAGTATGGATTTTTTTTCAGCAGAGGTCATAGGTCTAACCTTTAGCCATAGGATCTACACTTCTTAGAATGCTTATTGAGAGACATGTAAACAGTATCCAATACATTTTAAGACTACAAATAAGGTAAATCTCTGAAGCTACTTCAACATTTGTTAAACTGCACTCCTGAGTCTTCATGTTGAATACCATAATTCAGGGATTTTTCTATACGGTGGTGCCTTGACTTACGAACTTAATCTGTTCCGGAAGATGGGCGTAAATCGAAGCACCATTTCCCATTGAAATGCAATTAATCCGTTCTGGCCGAAGGGAAAAAATCACACCCATCGGAAACGTGATTAATCCCTTCTGGCCGAAGGGGGGGGGGTGAGAAAAGCAAGCAGAGCATGCGAGACAGATGGAAATGGGGGAAACCAATGCAAAAAGCAAACGAAGCATGCAAGACAGATCAAAAATAAGGAAAGAGCAATTCAAAAAGCAAGCGAAGCATGCAAGACAGATCAGAAATGGGGGGAAAGCAATTGAAAAAGCAAATGAAGCATGAAAGACAGATTGGAAATGGGGAAAGAGCAATGCAAAAAGCAAGCGAAGCATGCAAGACAGATCAGAAATGGGGAAAAAGCAAAGACCAACAAACAAACCCGCAAGACCCATCAGAAATGGGGGGAAAACACTCCAAAAAGCAACCAAACCCCCAAGACCCATCAGAAATGGGGGAAAACAAAAAACAAACCCCCCAAGACCCATCACAGCACAGAAACATAACCCCTCCAGCCCAAAACCATGCTGCAAAAACACCCAGAACAGTTTTTAAAAAGCAAAAAAGAGCACCTTACCTTACCAGGCAGCCTTCTCCGATCGCACACTCTCTAACTGCTGAGGCAAAAGAGCTACAAAGAAGCAGCCTCGTCGCCACCTACTGTTAGAAATTTGAATTTCCCGCCAAGGCAATACTTAACAGTCCACTGTTCTTACTTTGGTTCGTGCATGGAGTTGCCTGGTGGCCTTTGTGGCCACCAGTTTCTCCCTGTCTGCTTTACTGTGGTGCCACATCCTGGGTTGTCCTGTCTTCTCAGCCTGGGTACCCACTAGAGAAAGTAGGCCATTGAAATCAATGGAACACATCTCCTTGTTTCCCAGTAGTGGACCAAGGCAGGAGGTGAGGAATATAACACTGTGGCTAGCCTATAAGCCAGGTCTGAGATGGACCGTATGATGCAAGTGGTTTTCTGAGCCCCTCCCCAAGCTTGTTAACTTGGGTTATCGAGTTGTAACAATTCAAGTATTTTACACCTGGCTCCACAAAAAATGCATACAGTTTTATTCTTTCCTCCACAAGGTGCATATAGTCTATTTACAATATTAATCTTTGTTTAATATCAAAATTATGCCTGTACTCCTCTCATGTAGAACTGGACTTCATTTACTGGAAAATAAGCATTCTAAACTCCACTCCCTGCATCTTATTTGCCACTGCCTATGATAGGAAGATCTGATGTGTTGCCCTGAACCGAGGTTTAGTGTCTGTGTCCACTAAATATGTACAGTGGTGGCCCGCTTGACGACGATAATCCGTTCCAGCAAAATCACTATAGAATGAAATCGTCGTCAAGCGAAAGTAAAAAGCCCATTAGAATGCATTAGAAACCGGTTAATCCGTTCTAATGGGTGAAATACCTGATTGTCCAGCGACCATTTTCTGGTGCTTGTAAAGTGAAAAAGCAGTCTTGAAAACAGCGGGGAGCCATTTTGCACAGCAGGTGGCCATTTTGAAACCCGACGATCAGCTGTTTTTAGATCGGCGTAAAGCGAAAAATCGGTTCCCGAAGCAGGGAACCGATCATTGTCAAGCTATTTTTCCTATTAAAACATTGTTTTGCGATCGCAAAAGCAATCACAAAAACATCGTTGTGGAGCAGATTCATCATGGAGCGGGGTAATCGTTAAGCGGGGCACCACTGTACTAATATTTATGTTAATCTTGATTTGAAAAACAACTAGTACTGCCATATTCTGGGCAAGCAGAGCTGACATAGAAATAGGTCATGCTGTAAAGTGACACTGTGTTTCTAACTATATCTGAAGAAGTGGGCTATAATCTGTGAAAGCTTATGCCAAATAGATTTGTTAATCTTCAAGGTTGCTAGAAGACTGTTATATTCCTAAACTTTCTAACTACGGTGTCCAGATTCTAGAAATGTTTCTGCAAGACAGTGTGACCAGCAGGATATGTGGTGGCATTGATTGGCAGCTGGAAACAATTTTTACTGTGATGAGTGATTACTGATTATCGCTTGCATATTACAACAGAATCACATTGATGTAAATGGCCTTAGGAAGGCAGGCACTTGGATAATAAGAACTTTGAATGAGTTGCAGTGTTGTTTATGGAGAGTTTCACTAATAAGATGTTGCATAAACCATGAATGCAATTAATGGATTTCAGTAGCTGTGCTTCTTATGTTAGGGGTTTAGACATTGTTATCTTTTTTGCTTGAGCTTTAGATTCTGAAGATATGCAAGGCCAGCTTACATAAGTATGAGTGTCTATGACCCTCCATTAGGAAAATGTCATTTGTTTTCTGCTAATTATGCTTTAAAAAAGAATGGGAGTGAGGTGGCAATGACATCGAATTGACATAAATTAGTTTATTGTAGCAGAATTATGGGGGAGAAGGAATGACACCCTAGAGATTGCTCAGACACATACATTTCTGCTGCCAAAGTTTACAAGCCTGTAAATTTAAATGTAGAATTTTTGTAGGCAGAATGCATTGACAAATATGCCTAATGGTAATACATCTACTTCTGAGCCTCAGAACAGGTCAATAATGCTTATATTGATAGCAGCAATGTAGGAGATGTTATTTGGTATTAAAGCTAAAATCCATGTTATCCTCTTAATCATAATTACATTAATATTGACAGGCCCTTGACAATGGCCACTTTACTATTGATAGATTTCTGTCAATAATGCATTTCTAAATAAAATATATTCATTCATAATTTGTACAATACTCAGTAAGCAATGCTAAAGTATATCAGAACAAATACCTATTTTATTGGTGATATCCCACTGTTTGTTTTCTTGCAAGTTTTCTTAAAATTAAACACTCCTAGTTTAATTAAAATAAAAATGGATGCTATATTAGTTTATGTAATAGAACTATTAAACATATAGAAAAAATGAATTACACTTTATTGTCTGAAAGAGAAAGCAATGTGATGTTACGTTAAAACACTGGTTAACAATATTTAAAATAAATTTAAGACCTAGATCATGTGATCTATAATTCGTACCTTAAATACACTAACATTTTGTTTAAAATCTATAATATTTCAATTATGAATTCATATTTTGCTTGATTGTGGCTTTTGGAGAATATTATTATTGACAATAATTCATAGAGCTTTGATTTGACAATCTAATTATCAGTGATCTGACTAAGCTACTGGAGTTGCTAAATTCCTGCTAATATTACATATATTAACACATATCCCATACTGTATTGGAACTGATAGGTGAATGACAGCAGGGAGTTGTACTTGAACAGAAAGAGAAAGTGGGACACAACTGCCTGAAATGTGTAACTTCTAAAGAAGTGTTAAAAGGCTACGCCAGAATACTGCAAGGGTACAAGCTGCCCAACACCTGATACATCTTTCCAGCTGATACAGGCAAGATCTATCACGTAATTACTAAAGTACAATACTGTTACGTTTTGAAAGAAACTAATCCATTGTTTGGCACAGTACAGCCCAGCTGTCTTAAATCCTCTAGTTCTCAATGTATGTTACAGAGAACCCTTGAATTCCTTGACACAATTAGCAGTGTGTCTTGAATGAGCAGACTGATGAAAAAGGAAGATGTTGCTTCAAAAACAGTTTTCCTAGGGTTAACAAATTGTCCCTTAGAACAGGAAGAATTGCTTGGGCTCACAGATTGTGCGGAGTACCATTAGTGGCCAGAAAGCTTCAGAATCATTGGAATGAACAGGGGTTCTTAATAAATGAAATAGATGTGGGAAGTCTTTATCTAAGATAGGAAAGTTGACCACCTGGTTACCTCCCTATGCCATCCTTCCCTGCCCACAGCCAATGAACATTCTTTAATAGTTGCTTGCAGGGCAGCAACTTTGGCTTATATGCTTGATTTAGTTAAGTCACATTTAAATTCTCGAAAGTTACTAATGTTCTCTCTTTTTAGCAGCTTCTTAATTTTCATATTTGATTATTAATTCAGCTGTAGACATGGAAACCTAACACATAACATGTAGAACACTGAAGTGGTATTTTATTTTTTAAAGTTGGAGTAAGCCACCACCTTTTTCCCCCTGCAAAATAATTTGAATAGCAAATGATACATTTTAAAATAAAATATTGTTTGAGGGGGGGATGTTCTGCATGTTATAACCACATTGACAGAGTACAGATTGACTTTCAGTTGTCAGGTTACTATCACCAATAAAGACTATTATGAGTGCCACTCTTTTAAAAGGTAAATATATAAACTGGTAGGCACAGGTAAAATCATTTAGGTTTAAATCTCTGCTTGCTATGACTGACTGGGTAAGTGACATTCTTTCATCTTGATTTCCTCTGAAATGTTCTGACGTGCCTAGTTGTTATTAAGGTGAACAGAATAATTACTTTTAAATCCTCAAAATGTAGTAGAAATTATGTTGATAATAGTATTCTTTATCACAGAAAGCTCTTTGTTGACCATGGCATCCCGGGATGATGACAGCAAGAAAGTGACCCCAGTGCTTAGAGTAAGTCAGCTTGATGCGCTTGAACTGAACAAAGCTCTGGAGCAGCTGGTCTGGTCCCAGTGTACTCGCTGTTTTCATGGATTTAAACCTGGACTCTTGGCTCACTTTGAACCAGAAGTTAAAGCATTTCTCTGGCTCTTTTTGTGGAGATTCACCATCTATTCCAAGAATGCAACAGTGGGGCAAGCTATTCTGAACATCCAGTATAGTAATGACTTATCCCAGGTGGATACATATCAGACATTGAGCAAACAACAGAAGTTATGGTATCTGATTTGCACCACTGGTGGAAAATGGGTAGAAGAAAGGTGTTATGATTTATTCAGTAACCGGCCACTGGAGTCATTCCAAAAGACTAAGTATTTTATTAACTTAGTAGTCGGGTTCCTCAAACTTGGAGAGTTGCTGAACTTCCTGATTTTCCTTCAGAAAGGAAAGTTTGCAACTCTCACGGAACGTATTTTACGAATCAGATCAGTGTTCTGCCAGCCACAAGGAGTTCGTCATATTGGATTTGAGTACATGAACAGGGAACTCTTATGGCATGGATTTGCAGAATTTCTGATTTTTCTTTTACCACTTATTAATATACAAAAACTCAAACTCAGAGTTGCTTCTTGGTCTTTACCTGTGGCAGGATGTGCCAGGAATGAAAATACTTCAGTGATATGTTATAAGGAATGTTCTCTCTGTGGGGAATGGCCTACTATGCCTCATACCATAGGCTGTTCACATGTTTTTTGTTATTATTGTATTAAAAGTAACTATTTGCTTGATATGTATTTTACATGTCCTAAATGTGGCATAGAAGTGCAAGATCTGCAGCCTTTAAAATATAAGATAGAAATGGAGGAGGTACATACACAGTAGACTGTCAGAGGTTTTGAAAAGTGTAACATGTGAGATCTGTCCATCTATAGTAATGTTTAAATTCATCTTTAGCTATAATTATTTGGACCTTTTTCTTTCTGTTGGTTTAGTTTGTGCTTTTTTGTGTTTTCCTTGCTATATAAATGCTTAGCAACTCTAAAGAAATAAGGATAAAAGTGTAATAAAAATATAAGTTTTAAATGAAATCATGGTTATTTTGTCCCATTTTATTTATGCTGCAATAACAAAAGGCATTAAAAGTGAACCTGTTTGAAAGTGGCTGAAGCTTGATTGACAAGTGTGACAGCCAAACATGGGTGGTGGAGTTTTGTGCTATCAAATTGCTTCTGACTTACAACAACATGATGCTCTCCTGGAAGTAATGGTTGCATCATCATCAGAGAATTGGTCATTTCAGTGTTGATGTAGTAGAGAAATTATTGAAGGCCAGCTACTGGATGGCAGCAGTAGTGGAAGGTGATACTGACAGTTTTTCATTGACAATTGGAAAACAAAAGGGTGTGATACGTCTATTAGACCAGGGGTCCTCAACCCCTGGTCCACAACCTGGCATCGGTCTGTGGCCTAGGCAGGACCGGCCCGCAGACACAGATCATCTCCCCCTCCCACAAGTGCCCCTGTGAGGGCACCAGGCCATGTGTGCAAACATGCCATGCCGACCTTATGACCACACTGCACCCCACACGAGCATGCTACGCCCCCACATGCATGTGCGTGAGTTTGCCAGGCCCACCCATGAGTGGGACAGGCCCCCGTGCACACAACCCTGCCCCCTCAACCAGTCCACGGTTGGGAAAAAAGTTGGGGCCCACTGTATTAGACCACTAAAATCTCACAAACAGGTGGTAGCTTTTGAGTTCTGCAGAACTCTTCATCTGGCTGAATCTTACAGAGCTGGAGGCAATGTGGAAAAACAGTATAGTTCCTCAAATCACAGCCAAATGTATGGGCCAGGCTTTCTTGCTTAAAGCAAATTTCAAATAGGGCTTACCATTGTAGACTCGGGAGTAGCAGGTTTCATACCAGGTGATGTAGATTTCCTCATGCTTCCTAATCTTGGTAGACAAAACAGCTACCGGTCATTTAGCACATGCACCCTTCTATTGAAGCACATGGCTTATGCTTGTGTGGAGCAGTGCCTCATAGAAGCAGATCCCATGTCAGACAAGTTTGAGATAACATTTTGATTACACACTAGGGTAAGTTGCAGTCAGTTCCAGCCATATTAGGAGTATTATACAGTGGAGGGGGGGGGGGGAGATGTCATTCTCAACTTGGTGCAGTCCTTGGATAATGGCAAATGTCCAACTTTGGTTGTAGATACTGATAGGGACACATAAGCTAACTTACCTAAGTACTGCACAGACATAGGCAACAGTAAATCACTTGTGAATGCTTTATACCTTACGATGAGACCACCCAGGATGTGTACCCATCAATGTAGAATATAATGGGTACAACAAAATATTGTAAGAATAAACTTGTCACAAAATGGCCAAAATCCAGTTGTTTTGCATAGGAAACCACACTAGAGCAGGCCCATTGAAACAATGGGGATTTGGTATGTTGCATTGATTCAAATGGGCTTATTCTAACTACAACTGTTTATGCTAAAGTAAGTCACAGCGTAGGCTGCTTTGAATCAATGCAATTTATGGAGAAGCTAACTCACAAAAACTCCATTATTCCTATGAGGACCATAAGAATAATGGGATTTTGAAGAAAGAAAGAAAAATCAGGATAAAGCCGTATGATCCTCAAAACAATACAAATGCAGGAATAGGTGATACCTTGATTGGAACTTTAAGAAAATAAAACAAAAAAATAGAGTGAGCTTTCAATGATAATTTACTTTTCTTAGGCTCTGCACCAAGTTCTCATGAGCAATTCCAAAATAATATGTTTATCAAAGTACCAAAAGTTTCATGGCTGCTGTTGGGGGTCAGGCACAGCTTCTTAGATGGAGATAGCTGTGGTTTGCAGTCTGCAAGAGACACTGGTTTGGAATTTATGATCCATCTCTCTAAACAAAAGACGGCCAGCAATCTGATTTCCCCCCTTCCTCTCCCCCTTTCTGTCTTCATTTGAAACTCGAAGAGTTTCTGTTTAGCAGGAGAAAATCAGCAGGGTAACAGAAGCATGGCCAGCCTCCATCGGAGATGGGATGAAAATTGAATTAAACCACTAGGAACAGCCAATTTCAGCCAAATTAAAGCCAAAACACTGTTTTACCTGGTGGGTGGTTTTTGTGTGTGTTTGTTTTGCTTTGTTTTTGATGAGTCGGCTTTCCATCAGTTGCATTGATTCAAAGGAGCCTCTTCTAACTGTGATTTACTTCAGCATAAAAAGTCCTAGAACAATTTACTGTGCTATGCAACAGGATTTTGGCCATTATGTGGTAGCCCCCATTATGCTTTTACTTGCCAGATAATGCTGCAGAGACTTGAGTACATTGTAATTGGGTTAGCCATATGTCTATATCATGCTGATTCACAAATATTTTGGAGTCTCCTCAAATCTGTCTGCCATGACATAATTCTCTAGTGTCACAATGCTGATAGATGTATAGCAAACACCAGGGAGCTGTGGGGCAATGCTGCCTTATGTTGAAATACGTAACACGCAGGCTGAATTGTAGCATGGTGTCATGGAGAGAACTTTTAAGACACCATCACAAAGGCATCCATGCATCAATGCAGATAACTGAGCTGTAGTGTGCACTCAATGCATGGGTGGATACGACACCCACATCATCATATAGGTGGCCTTTGCCTTTACGCACACAAGAGGCATTGCAATATTACTGCCACCATCCCCAGCTAGCATGACCATTGACCATCCTTTGCTAGGATGGTGGGATATGTCGTTCAGTACATCAGAAGGACTTTGATTTCAGTAGTCTTATTTTCTTCCAGAAAGAAAGTGCATAAACAAAAATCCAATGTGGAAAATGAAAAGTTCAAAAGTGAGAAAGTTAGAAAGTCTGCATTATGTACATACACCTCACAACCTAAGTGAATTAATTTTCCCCAAGCAATTGGCAAATGAGGTTTAGAATTACAGTTTGCACTCTTGACAGGAATCCGTAGGGGGTTGATATTAAGCATACTGAGAGTAATTAAGCTGTTGTAATCATTAGTTCAACCGTCAGCTTGGCACAGTGCTACTGTCTCCCCACCTTAGCCACAAGCAAGAACATGAGTTAATTTCTGCTCCTCTTTAAAGTTGTGCCATCTTTAGAGAGAATGAAGTTGTTTCAACTGTTAACAGCTACAGCTCTGTTATGGCTGACATTGCAAGGGTTATTTTGTTATGTTCAAAAAAGGGGGGTATCTGAATATCAGCTCTTTCAGTTGAAAATCACTGTGAATTTGGCATATGGCACTGAGGAGGTGATGGATACATCTTCCAAATAGGAGCATGGGTCCATAAGTGTTAAGGACCTTCAGGCTTAAGGCCATCTACCTGAAAACCAGTTTTCCTATATGTTGTGAAAGCCAGTAAAGTGATAATACTAATGGGGTATTACAGAAGTTGAAGAAAGAAAGAAAGAAAGAAAGAAAGAAAGAAAGAAAGAAAGAAAGAAAGAAAGAAAGAAAGAAAGAAAGAAAGAAAGAAAGAAAGAAAGAAAGAAAGAAAAGATTCATGCAGAATTTGTTTCATACATATGATTGCAGAGAGCTTTTCAACTGTTTAAACTGTTGGCTTTTGATTTTGAGAAATTGCTGAGAAATGATACTTCATTCTTTTGGAATGCTTTAGTCCCCCTCCTGTCCAGCTCACCTTTTTTTCCAGCAGGGAAAAAAAACATTTTGAAACTTAAAAAATATGCATGCCTAACTGCTTTTCTCTTTGAGCTGGAATGTGGCTTATGCTCCTTTTTGTACCACCCGATATAATCATAACAAGGGTGGATGGAAAATGTTAATGTCATTATAACAGTAACATGTCTGTTTGGGTGTTTGGTAGCAGATAGTGTTCTATGTGTGCGTGTGCGTGTGTGCGTGTGATGTTTTCACCTCATATAAATTCATTACATAAGGTCATAAATGAGTATTTTTCCTTCCAGTCATTGGCAGTAAGTGATTCATCTATTTTCCGCAGAAAACCAATTTCATTGCAGATGTTCTGTAATTTTAATTCTTCTTGAATGTTAGAGTCATATCAACCAATCCCAGTGCAAGCAATACAGGGCTTTTCGAAGGCATGTATGTGCCAAGATGTGTCTGTGCACACTTAAACTTTTGAATAGGATTGAATATCTTTTGCTGATTCATGAGGTCCGCCCCTCTGAAATAATCATAAAGCAATATGACTGCCATATATTGATCCAATTAATAAATCAGTAGAAGTGCAAAATATCTTGCGGTCCACTCACACTGTAATATGTCTGTATTTCTCTCGGAATCATAGAATCTAGGATAATTTATTTTGTTCCTCCATCTTGAGTTTTTGTCTTTAGAGGCATTACTTGTTCTTATATTTTAAATTATTTATTTTATACGTTGTTAGCCGCCCAGAGTAGTCAGTTGACTAAACGGGCAGTGTACAAATTCAGTCAGTCAATCAATCAATCAATCAATCAATCAGTCAGTCAGTCAGTCAGTCAGTCAATCAATGGAGTTGAAAGGGCTCCATTGAAAGGCCAATCAGCTCCAAACCCCTGCTCAATACATAAATCCAAATCAAAGTATATATGACGGATGGTTGTCTAGTTTTCTCTTGAATGCCACCAAAGTTGGTACACTCACTACCTCCCAAGGTAATTGGTTCCATGGTTGCGCTGCTGTAGCAGTTCGAAAGTTTTTCCTGGTATTCAACTGAAATCTAGCTTCCTGTAACTTGAGTCCATTATTACATGTTCTGCATGCTGGAATGATCAAGAAGAGATTCTACCCTTCCTCTGTATCTTTTAAGTATTTGAAAAGTGCTATCATACGGTATCTCCTCACAGTGCTCTTTTCTGAAGGCTAAACATACACAGTTCTTTCAGTCTTTCCTCACAAGGCTTGGTTTCCAGCCCCTGCTCATCCTTGTTGCCTTCCTATGAACTTGTTCCAATTTGGTGACATTCTTCTTAAAGTGCAGTGACCATAACTGGACACAGTACTCAAGATGAGACCAAACCAGTTCCAAATAGAGGGGAACTAATACTTCATAGGATTTGGAGACTATACTTCTGTTAATGCAGTCTAAAACAGCACTGGCCTTTTTTGCAGCTGCATCACACTTGTTAGCTCATATTCAGCTTGTGATTTAAAATTTCAAGATCCTTTCCATTCATAGTATAACTGTGCCAAACATGCCACATTTTTAAACTCTGCATTTGATTTATTTTTCCTAGGTGTCAAACTTTTTACTTGTCCCTGTTTCATTCTATTGTCCTGTCCTCAAGCGTATCAAAATATTTTTGAATTTTGTTTCTGTCTTCCATGGTATTAGTCAATTTTGTGCCATCTGAAAATTTGATAAGTATTCCCTGCACTCTCTCATCCAACTCATTAAGAAAAATGTTTAAGAGCACCAGGCCCCAGACTGAGCTTTGTGTACCCCACTTGTTATTGCCACCCAGTTTCAGAAGAAGCCATTAAATATCACCCTCTGAGTATGATTCTGTAGCCAACTGTGTATCCACCTGACAGTTGTTCTATCCAGCCCACACCTAGGTATCTTGCTAATCAGAATATCATGGGGCACTTTGTCAAAAACTTTGCTGAAGTCAAGATACACTATGCCTGCAGCATTCCCTCTGTCTATCAGGGCAGTTACTGAATCAAAAAATGAGATCAGATTACCCTGGCAGGATTTGTTCTTGACAAATCCATATTGACTTCTAGTTTTTACTGCATTGTTTTCAAGATGCTTGCAGAGTGACAATTTTCCTGGGACTGATATCAGACTGACTGATATACATTTGCCAGGTTCCTCTTTTTTGTCCTTTTTGAATATAGGGATAACATTAGCCTTCCTCCAATCATCTCACACTTCAAGAAAATAATGGAAAGTTGTTCTGAGAGTTCTTCAACCATTTCCTTCTATACTTTTGGATGTAGTTCATTTGGGGATTTGAACTCAATTAAATTAGTAAGGTATTCCTTGACTCTTCGTCTATTAATCTCAAACTGCCGTCTTATCCCTTCCACTTGTAATTCACATTTGCCTGGAGGGTCATAGACTGTCTTTTCGGAAGTGTGCACTCCTGGTGCTGAATTAAATTGGGCTTCCTTCCAGGTGCATAAGTATAGGATGACACCCTGAGTTGTGCTGTGGAATCTCAAGAACAGTGAAATCTGAATAACAGGTGAGCTTTCCAGTCCTGTAGAAGGAAGGGCACTGGAGAGTGACCGGTGTTGGGAGAGAGAAACAAAAATCTGCAATGTCTGGCCAAATACAAGGGTTTCTAGATCTCAAAATTAAATTTTAAAATTATTATTAACATTGATGCTTTAGGATATAACCCAAAGGGTTTCTGTTCATATGAGCTCCTGAGAGGTCTTTGTGAATTCTTGATTGATACTGGATTAATATGGCGAAGAATTAAATTTCTCATAAACAGTTTCTAATATCTGATTCCCATCCTTAACAAAGTGGAGATCCTCTGTGTGTGAGGGTGCACTGGGTTAAACAGATTTGTTTGTGTAGTTCTTTATTTGTACACTTTAAGCCACTCAACAACCAAAGTTTCTCTAGATACTTTTCATATGAAAACAAAAAATAAAGTAGCAACAAAACAATGACAATTGAACAAGAAACAGAAAAACAGAATAAATAAAACCATGAAGATGAAACCACAACAGGTGAGAGAGCCAAAACTGAAAACACTATTAGGAATTGCTGGTTAGCTCAGTGGTTTAGGTCTCTGGTCATGGAGACAAAGGTTGGGAGTACGATTCTCCACTGTGCCTCCTTGGCAGCAGTTGGACTCGATGATCCATAGGATACCTTCCAGCGCTGCAGTTCTAAGATTCTAGAATAAAATACTATGAATTTTCAACACCACCTAAAAAAACACAGCACTCATTAAATGCTCAGGAGAAAAGAGAAGTAGAAGAAAATCCACCTGGAACCAAACATATCATAATGTAAGCAGGAGGTGGGCATCAACCACTTGCCTCATTTAGTGTAGCCTAGTAGAGAAGGGCATCTGGCAAAGGCTTCTTTAATTTACCTTTTTAATTACATTTAGAAGTGTTGTAGGGGAGTGGGCAGAGCATGCAGGAAAAAAGGGGGAGGCAAGAACTAAAATCATGGTTTGCCTCCACAACACTGCTCAAACTACTGAAATTGATGGCAGCAGGAACACACAGGCCCTCTCCCCAGATAGCCTAAAAGGCAGATGCCAAATCTCCTCATAACTGGTCAGAATAATATTATCTGTTCGACACAAACACCTTTCTGAAAATGCACTAACCATATCCTGTGTCCCTTTTTTTTTTAAAAAAAAAAATCTGATTTCTGTTGTGGCTCAATATGTCTCACATGCATGCTGTTTCTGCTTTTCCTGCTGTTTCTGCTTTTCCTGCTTTTCCTAATTTCAGGCTGCTCCTGTTGAAATTAGGCCTTGAGTGCTGTAGTGTGTCCGGATCAGCCACCACCACCAAATGGCAGCAGTGGTAGCACATGTAGTGCCCGTGCCATCCCCAGTGGTTGGCAGGTTCTTCCATACGGGCCCCTAACTTGAGGAAGTTGCCCCTACTTGTGGTATAGAATAAGACTGTTGATATAGGAACTGAGCATGCATGAAAAGGCTTGGTTCTTCGCATCCTTCTCACTTTCTGTATATATCCAGACGAAAATTTCCTGCCATGGTTTGCGCACCGGGATCACTGCCACTCCTGCTGAACATACATTTATTAAAAGAGCCTGGAAGTAATTTACACTTTAAAACATTAAATTAATTTCCACTTGCAGATATTAATGGAAATTCATTAGCTTAAATGTGATTTTATTGAATGCCTTCAGGACTTGACCAACTGGAATTGAATGTGAAATTTGGAAATGGATTGAGAACAAGAGCCAGTCAAGAGAGGAATAAAGAATATTACGAGGACGTTGTGGGGGGAGGGTGGCCAGTAAAGTACCATGATGTAATAGCCTTGCCATGAAAGGTAGGATGTTTGGACTGATACAAAGTTTAGAGTGGAAAGCTAGGGGAGGGGTAACAGAAAAAAAAATGAAGGAAGGGCCTGGGGATATGAGGCAAGGCAAGGCAAAGGCTGGAAGAAGCAGGGAGGTGTCAAGTGAAGGAAAGCAGTTACAAATGTGAGGAAGGAATGAAGAGTGCACAGAACAGCCTTCCTTCAGGTGATCTCTCCTTGTCAAAAAGAAAATAATAATAATAATAATAATAATGCAGCACATAGTGACTGCCTTCTCACTTCCACAGACTTACTGGTGGGCATAATAATTGCACCTCTGGTCTTTCTTTCTTTGGTGTGGCCAGAAGCTGAAGAGGCACATGTCCTATTGGTCCACTCTGTTGCCATGGCAATGCGGGGTGTATGCGAGCCTGAGCAATCCTTTGAGTGAAGCAAGGAGTGAAGAGGAAAGCTACGAGCACTGGGGATGTCTTCCTGGCCACAATGGGATCTCAGGGCAAGATGTCAGAACACAAGAGGGAGAGGATTACTGTAAAATAACATGAGATTCTAGCCAGTAGAGTGACTAAGGTTTCTTGTTGAAAGTTTCCATTACTTTAGGACAATCCTGCAGTGCCTGTGGACAGAGACAAAGGGGGCAGAAGCAAAGCTCCAGCCAATGCTTTTGCTCTTTTGAAGGCCCAGCAGAGCATAAGAAGGTTTGACTTCCACAGAGTCTCCTCATCTCCCAAATTGCACTATTATTGAAAGTATTTTTGCTTGGTTATTTTAAGGATTGCACCCTAGGATGTGATCAGATGGTGGTCTGGTATTGCATCTGATGGTGCTAGAAAGAGTCACTTTTCTGAGCATGATCTCCCTAGATGTGACCCTTCTGTGCATACAGGAATCACTTCAGCCCAGCTGGGAAAAAAAGATTAGCCCAGCTGTTGGACCAAAACGATCTGGCTTTGGAATGGAGCAGGATCACGCAGGTTTGTAATATTTTGTACATTATCTGATGACTGGAAAAACAGCTTGCACCAAACTGTGCCACAAATGGTCCAAAACATGGGCTTATTTCTCCTTAGAACTACAACTGGGAGAAATCATCTCTCAGACTGAGAATGACTGCAGGGAATTGTTCTTAACCATACCTATTTTCATAATATATAGCAAGGGAGTAGCTACCCAAATGCTTTTTAGTTGGGTTTTGTTGTATGTAAACACCTAAAAAAGGTGGAATAGATTATTATCTATTGGGTCTCTTAATGGCAAAATAACAGACACCACTTTTCCATTACTGCTCTTCCTGCATACATTTGAACTACTGACCTAGGAGTGAAAGGATAATTCCCTAGTAATTTTAAGACTTGCTCTGAATCTGAGTTGTGAACATCTTACTAATTACCATTATCTAAATCCATGTATCTACTTTTTCTAACATCTCTTCAGAACCATGGTAACATGGAACTTGATGGCCTAGCTCATCCTTAAAAAAATGTCAAGCTCAATGATGTCTTAGCATTTGCAGGCTCATAAGCAGTAATCTAGCTCCATTTATTCAAGCTAGTAGTTAAGTGAACTTCATATGGCATGAAAAAGAACAGATTTTCACTTGACATCACCCTGTTTCCTACCTGGGGGAAAGAGGATTTAAAAGAATCACCAGACATTCACATGATCTCACTTTGCTCATCTTTTTCTAGTTATGTTGCACTTAACTCATCTAATGTGCTTTTAGTGTGCATTCAAATATCCTACAAATCATCTGGCATCTTGGCCACATGGGAATTGAACAAAGCTATATTTCTCCAGCTCCACACCTTAGTTCCCCCACCCCCAGCTTTGACCTCAGTGTGACTGGAGTTACGGTATCCTCAGCAGACCATAGCATTTCAGTGATTTGAAGGAGGTATGATAGAGCTACAGTTGTCCACAGATAGGCCTGCTGGCAGAACTATTACAGCGCTGAATTCTATTTACACTATATTCAAACCCATCTCTGCAGTATATGATTTCCGTCCACATTGCAGCCTCTTTGATTGCTGGGTCTCCTATCATAAGAATTTCACTTGTATCAGTACTGTAGGCACTTTTAACTATAGTGTACTGAAAATTACACTTGGGGTATTTTTCAATCCCACAAGAATCTGTGTTCAAAGAGGTTCTGTAAATTTTGAAGAATTGCAGGAGGTTCATACGTAAGAAATCTTGTTTATAGAATTCACAGCTTACCTCATGGTTATCTTTATATGTGCTCCGGTGTGTGCAAACACTCTTATCTACCTTTATAAATAGTTATTTCCAGGGCATTTCATACTGATAGTTTTTAACCACTTACAGGTACCTCTCCTTCATTGTAGAACTGCCACAAGAAATAACAACTCTAGTAGTACAATAATAGTTTTCAGGTATTACCTTGTATTATCATTATTCCTGGACAGAACAAGGGTCAACCATGCTAATGACTGGACTAAAATAATAATTGTGTGCCATTAATTCTGACTTATGGTAACCCTTTCCAGGGTTTTCTAGGAAGAGACTATTCAGAAGTGGTTTACCATTCCTTTCTTTTGGGGCATCCTGGAATTGTGCAGCTTTCCAAGGCTACTCAGGCTTGTTCATCTGGGAGGCACAGTGTGGAACTCAACTCTCAACCTCTGATTCGGTAGCCAAATAACTCACTGAGCTATCCCATCAACTTCAATTTTTCCCCAGTTCACTTCAACCTCTAATTCACACTTTGTGCTTGTAAACAAATCAGGAACTGAAGCTGAGTTCATACATGCTAAATCCTAATAACTGAAGATGGCCACAGATTTTCAGTTATACAGCCAAAGTGTAAGTGCAGAAACGTGTACTGGTATCCTACAAAAGTATTCTAGGCTTAAGCAGAACATCTCCCATGATCAACCCAAAGAGTTGTTGCTGTATGCAAAGAAACTACTTTTAGGGATATATCTGTGAAGATTCTCAGTCATACAGGTGAGGTTATCTGGAAGATGAGTCATGGCAACTGGACTTCTTCCTTATTAAGTTAAAATGTTTCACTACTCATCCAAATAGCTTCTTCAGTCTGAGGAGAGTTGGTAGGAGACTCCTGATATATCCTTCCCACTGGCTTCACTTCCTTCTGGTCTGAATAGGCTCATTAGATGGACAATGAACGGGAGGGGGGGTGTTGAATGAACAGTGGGTTTTCAGGTGGGTGTGGTCCTGATCTTTCTGGGGACAGGTGAAAGGGCAGTATGATAAATAGGAGACAGATTGTGTCTAAAGCCTCCACCCCTGTTCAGATGAGTCGCGAAACGTTTCAACTTAATAAGGAAGAAGTCCAGTTGCCATGAATTAACTTTCAGATACAGTGGACCCTCTACTTACGGAATTAATTCATATTGGAACGGTGGCTGCAGGTCGAAAAGTCTGTAGGTTGAGTCTCCATTGACCTACAATGCATTGAAAACCAATTAATCCCGTAACAGGCCGTTTTTGTTCCATTTTTGTTCCATTTTGTTTTATTCTGGTCTGTAGGTCGATTCTCCGGCTGCAAGTCGAACCTAAATTTTGCGGCCAGAGAAGTCTGTAACTCAAAAAGTCTGTAAGTCGAGCCGTCTGTAAGTCGAGGGTCCACTGTACTTTTAGGGATGGACCTAAGTGTGCAGCATGTAATATGTTAAATGTTCCATCATAAGCTTAGTATATCTTTCTCTTGTGATCAGTGATAACATCCCAATTTTAGAGCAACCTGACTGAAGCTTGGACAAGTTACTTTTCTGGACTACAGCATCCAGAATCTCCAGTTAGCACAGCCAGTGGCCATGCTGGTGAATGTTTCTGGAAGTTGTCATTTGGGAAAAAAATCCAAGTTCCATGTCTAACAAATATTTCAAATCACAATACTTCTCCTTAGACTAAATGCACATCTAGAATCCGTACTTATAGCCCTTGGGCACCTATAACAAGGGCCCTCCTGATGATTTCTTTACTCCTGTTACTTTGGGGTGGGCAAGCTAGCCCAGCAATATAAAGAGTGACAGATAGATCTAGCTACATTTTAATTTCCCATAATGCCCCTCATCTAATCAATTTGTGAGGATTCCCCTCTCCTTGCATGGAAATGCATGCATAATTTTCCCTTTGCTTTTTTCAAAATGGATGCAAATCTTTCTTAGAAATGCATCATTTTGAATTAAGTGTTGCACTCTCTTTGAAGTCCCCAGAAGATGCATTTCAAATCTCTCTCTCTCTCTCTCTTTTTTTCTTTCTTTCTTTCTTTCTTTCTTTCTTTCTTTCTTTCTTTCTTTCTTTCTTTCTTTCTTTCTTTCTTTCTTTCTTTTACTTACTTACTTACTTACTTACTTACTTACTTACTTTCTTTCTTTCTTTCTTTCTTTCTTTCTTTCTTTCTTTCTTTCTTTCTTTCTTTCTTTCTTTCTTTCTTTCTTTCTTTCTTTCTTTCTTTCTTTCTAAGGAGAGGGTTGCTTAGCTCTTTCTTGTCTGCTCAAAATTGGATCCCCTATTGCTGCCTACTGATGGGATTTCAGTATCTTCACCAACAAGTAGGAAATTAGCTGGGGGAGTGATTTGAACTGGTAAAGGGCAAGAGCAGGAAATTTTAGTTCCTCCTTCCTTTGTCCATGCTCACAGCATCCATGACTAGTTTTCAGAAACAATACACTAACAATTGGGTCGGGGTGGCGAGGGGAGCATCTGGCAAAGTTTCAACTTACATGTGATATTTACGGTTTCAGCTCTGCATTATTTTTTAAACCCTACAAATCTGCATTACCTTGGGCATAGCATATTAACATGGAAAAGGCTGCTGTCCTAGACTGCATTACTAGAGCTGCTGATAAAGCAAATTGCTATGGAGCCCAGCTAGTAAGACAAGATAGTGCTATGACAGAAATAATATAAGGAATAATAAGGACCCAGGTGTCCATAATTAAAGCTGTATTTCAAGCAAGGGGTTTCAGTGACATCATTTATCAATGTCATTACAAGCCCTTGATGGAATTGCAACTTTATATGCAGAATTTAAAGATATGTGATTTGTTAGAATGCATGAAGAATGTTTCTATTAAAAACAGACAGACAATATGTTAACCTCTAGTGGTAGAAGTGGCAGCCATCTGTGATAGGAACAAAACATGGTTTTGGTTGGTTGGTTAGTGTTTTCCTGCTCTGCTCCTTGGGTTTATTCTTCCTGTTTTCAGACTGATCAAACTGCTCAGGTCCTTGGAGCCAATGTGGGTGGATGGAGAGGGGGAAATCCACACCAACAGGGTGGAAAGATGTACTAGGCATTTTCAAGTAATTTGGCTCCTTGTCATTATTGTTTTGTTTCATTTTGCAAGATTAAAATATAACTATACAGTGGTGCCTTGACGTATGAATGCCCTGACCTATGAACATTTTTACTTACGAACAGCTCCGGCTGCATAATTTTGCGTTGACTTGCGGCCGGAGCTTTGACCTGCGAAAGGAAAAAGGCAGGGAAAAAAGGTGGGAAATTCAAAAAACCTAACCGTTGGTTCTTTGTAGCTCTATCGCCCCAACGGTTAAGGAAAGGAGGCTCAGCCTCCCAGGCTTCCGGCGCCGCCATCGATCGCCACCTTTGGAGGTTTCCCCGGGATTCCCCACCTCCATGGGAGACCTCCTGGGGGTCCCCCGCCACCGCTGATCACCGCCTTTGGAGGTCTCCCAGAGCTTCCCCGCCACCATGGGAAACCTCCTGGGGGTCCCCTGCCACTGCTGATCGCTGCCATGGGAGACCTCCTGGGGATCCCCTGAAAACTGGCGGTGGCGGGAGACCCCTGGGAGGTCTCCCATGGCGGCAGAGAAGCCCTGGGAGACCTCTGAAGGTGGCAATCAGCAGCAGCAGGGGACCCCTGAGAGGCTTCGGACCAGTAAGGTGCTGCTTTTTTTCTTTTAAAAAAAGTTATTCTAGGTGTGTTTTGGAGGGTAGGTTTGGGCTCGGGGGGTATGTTTCTGTGCTTTGTTTGGTTTTTGGTGATTTATTTATTATTATTATTATTTTGCAGTCCCAGCATGGGACTTGCAGGGTTTTTTGTTTGTTTGTTTGTTTTATTTTTTTTCTTCAGCCATAATGGATTAATCGGTTTTCAATGCATTCCTATGGGAAACGGTGCTTTGACTTACAAACATTTTGACTTACGGCCCACCGTTCCAATACTGATTAAGTTCGTAAGTCAAGGCACCATTGTAATTGCAACGTTATAACTCATTTTGTAAAAACATGGATGTCCTTTAATGCAAACTGAGTCAGAACAACTTTTCAGCCTAAGAGTAGAAGAGCCCTCACCATGACTTCACCAATAATAGTTTCCTTCTCCTTTCTAATGAACAGTAATGCCTATGCCAAGAGTGGACAAGTCACCCAGATAGGCGGGGTATTATTATTATTATTATTATTATTATTATTATTATTATTATTATTATTATTATTATTATTATTATTATTATTATTATTATTATTATTATTATTATTATTATTATTATTATTATTATTATTATTAATAATAATAATAATAATAATAATAACAACAACAACAACAACAACAACAACAACAACAACAACAACAACAACAACAACAACAACAACAACAACAACCACAGTGCAGTCATAGTATGGACTGGAGGATCTTATGGCTACTGCTCCCCTGCTCCCAAAAAAGAAAACTTAGACTTTTAGGAGAAAAGCAGGATAAAAATATTTTAAATAAATAAATAAGTAAATAAATAAATAATACATAAAATTCCAAGTGTAGGCATCAAAGAGGTGTTCACTACTGTAGTTGTGCAATTAAATATAAAGACTCTACTAGATTGCACCCAGTCGCTCTCCCTTTCTCTTGTAAATATACAGAAATTCTCTCTAAAGTACTGCTGGCTTTACAAGATGAGTCCATTTTTAGAGAATGGAATACCAGTATCTTAAGAACAATTTCCAACAGAGATGGGGACGACCCACCATTTTAGCGAGTCGTCCCGCTTCGTGAGTTGTCGAAAGTTGACGATTCATGAAGCACGAAGTTGCCCCCATGAAGGGTTATTAAAGTAAATATCCCCGCCCCACCCCCTGTGGTGTATGGTCTGAACACTGACAGTCTGACCCCCACTCCACCCCTTCAACCTCTGCAGCAATGCTGGCAGCACTCATACATCTATTTCCCAAAGCTAACAGCACATTTACACTGTTATACAAGCAGTATACTCACTGCTTTACATTGTAGCAAAGTGTCATTTCTTCAGTGTTGTCATATGAAAAGATATACTAAAATATTTATAAAATGTGAGGGGATACACTCATTTCTGTGATATACTATATCAATTACACTGTCATGCACATAAAGACATTCATTAAACAAGGAGCATACTACACTTGTCTGAGATGATCACTCTATGTCAACAGCAGGCATCCTCTTAGAAGAAGCATTCTTTCTCTTTGAGAGAAGGGGAATACCTCTTCTATGATACTGCCTGCCACCTATAGTTTGTATAATCCCTTTTTGCCCAATTGACCAGTGCAACATTTCCACTGACTGAAAGGTTGCTTTTTAAAAACTGCTCAGGCTAATTAACTAATCAATTAAAAATTTCAAACCGATGGTTTGGATCTTAGGATATGTGTAGTAAAGAAAGTTCACAGAATAAACCTGTCTTGTGTTCTGTGTCGGGCTTCATTTACATGTACCTTTGAAAAACCCATCTTGGGGCCATCAGGAGCCCTTTCTGATTAATATGGAATAGGGCATAGGAATTACTGGAAGAGAAGGGAATTGTTCCCCTTTCCAGGGTGAAGCTATCTATTTTGGGGGATCTGGTTTCCCAGTCCCTAGTCATGATTGTTGAAAAGTGGGCTCTGAATTTTCTAGAGAGATCTTCAGGGGTCATGGACAACCACAGGAAGAGAATGGGACAGGAAATGTCTTCTGTGAACTTTCTTCAGTGTATCTAAGACCATGTACTGATGAAGGAGCTACTGAGAACTTACTTAAAAGATTCATTATAAAAACAGTTCTAGTCTTTTTGTGCTTCCAAGCTGCTTCTTTTGGTCACATTAAACCTGTTAAATCTACCCAAGCTCTTTTTCTCTGTTCATTTTTATCTGACAAAATTGAATCATTTTTGCATAGTAGTTTGGAATAGTATTAAATGTGGAGAGAGAGATGGGGGAAGGTGCCCAGTGCTCCAGTTGTTGTCTTAGTTTTTGAACTGTTAAGTGATTAATGTAATATTTGCATTATGAATCTGTGCACTGTACAAATGGCAGTCTCTTAGCCAATTTGTCTTCAGCTTTATTAAGAAGAAAGAAGGGCAGTTAGAGGGGGGGGGGAAAGACACAAGGGATGAGAATCAAGGGAATAAATAAATAAACATCACTGAAATAAAAACCAAAATAAACATTGCTTCAAATGCCAATAAAAGAATGCATAAATTCAGAGTTACAAATTATTTTGCTTAAAGCAAATGTACTTGATCTTCCCTGTTAATTACAGATCCCTCATCAATTTCAAAAACAAAGCTTGCACTCTCAATAGATAAATATTTTATTTTATTTATTTGTTGCAGCCATTTAATGGGGTGTTTATCAAGAAGCAATGAAAAAATTATAAACAGCAAGACTATTTTTTAAAAAATCAGTGTTTTGCCTTTGGATGTATGAAAACAAAGATAAGTACTTGAAAACTAGGTTCATTTGCTAAACTTAAAATGTTTGCTCAGTTGTAGAGACAGTAATGTTATCCAAATAAAGCAAACAAACAAACATTTTGCACAGTACTAAGAGTCCAGCCAAAACACTCACCTTCAGGGAGATATGTAAACAGGCACCATTTTCTCCTATTTCTTACACATGCAAGAATTCAGGGGGGTTCTGGGATATATAGTCTAAAAAGTAACTGTTTCAAGTTCTGGTTGAGGAATGATGTACATTCACACAACATATGAACATATTGCCCATTCCTCCTCTATGCTAAGCCACATTATCACCTCATTCACTTGTCAGAACTAGGAAATTCCATCAATCATCACTGACAACCACTAGTGTAATCCTGTCGCCTTTGGAGGGTGTGTGTGTGTGCTTCACCCCTTACTTCAGACTGCTTACCCCTTTGGTTGGGGGGAGGAATCTCATCCCACCTCCCACTTTATCCAAGACCCTCTCCTTCTTTGCCTTCCTGACTGCCTGCCTACCTACATATCTACCTGATTAGCTTGGGTTGGGTGTTGATTGGCTTCTATGTCCCAGTCTTCATATGTATGTGCAAGGTGTCAATTAAAACCCAGAAAAGGAGGCATCCTGCAACTCACTTATTGGGCTGCTTGGCAAACTTTGCTTTTCTCCCTTTTCCTCATCCAACTTCGTGTGTGTGTGTGTGTGTGTGTGTGTGTGTGTGTGTGTGTGTGTGTGTGTGTGTGTGTGTGTGTGTGTGTGTGTGTGTGTGTGTGTGTGTGTGTGTGTGTGTGTGGTGTTCTGCTGAAGGAGGAAGGGGCGAGGATGAAGCACAATTAAGGTACTAGGAAAGCCTAGCAGTGGTTTCTGCCCTTGCATTTCATAAGCTGAGTAAGAAGAAGTGGTGAATTGCCTCAAGGTAAGAAATCTTATAGACATTATCTGTTGCATGCTGACTTGCACGACTTGGTATGCAACTTATAATGTCTATGGAGATAGGCCTAAAAAGGTTGGGTACAAACCAGTTGCCTTCTCCCATATCTATCTATCTTGAAGGCTTTCAATAATGTCATATTTAAGCTAATGGGTTTCCATTAATATCTGCAACTAATAGTTAATTAAATATTTCCCAGTGTAAATCCAGCCTTTTTAATTAAGTGTATGTCCAGCAAAAATGGCTGTGATGCTACCGTACAAACTATGGAAAGGGAATGTTACTCTAGCCATACACAGGAAGTGAGATGGATGTGAAGAAATTAAGATATAAAAGGCAAGACGTTTCAGGCAGGAATCTTTTCTTGCAAAATCCTTGTAATGTTAGGGATTGAACTTAAAAATTTAACCAAAACTCTGCAATACGTAGTTTGTTAACTCAAATTGCCTGAGAAATTCTTCATTCAGCAGCATTGTGTGAGCTGTCTACATCCAACCAGAATGTCTGGAGGAGGGAAAAAGAATTTTGAATCTGTAAAAGGGCCTGGAATCCTGTGAGGAGTGCTCTTTGCTTCAGACATTTCTTGTGGGATTACTTTGCATCGAACTCCTAGTGCACTCCATCATGGATTGCTGCCTTTCTTCCTGTCTGTCTGCTGTCCTCCCATTTTGAAAATGTTCTCTCTCTTTTGCCTTAATTGGTGGGTGCTTCCCCCTATTTCTTTGGTTTATTTTTGCTGCTGCCCAGCCTGCCCAGGCCTCTGTGAGATCATTTTTGAATCTTTTTTTCCTCCTGGTTTCTTTGAGGACTTTCCCTCTCTTCCAGGTTTTTTTTTTTATTTTGCTTGTTTGTTTTGTTCCTTTTCTTTCAATTATTTTTGGATTATTTCTGCTGCTGCCACATCAGGTGGTATTATTTTGGAGGTTGGTGTTTATTACTTTCCCCCTTTATGTTCTTGCTTGCTTTTCTTGGTTTTAGGGAGAAAGATCTGAATGAATGCTTTTTATTTTGCCCCCCCCCCGTGTGTGTTTGTGTGTGTGTGTGTGTGTGTGTGTGTGTTTTGACTGATTTTTAAAATTTGTTCTTTTTTTTAAAATTCATTGCATATATTTTGGTGAAGGGTTTTTTTTGGCGGAGGGACGTGGTGGCGCTGCGGGCTAAACCGCAGAAGCCTGTGCTGCAGGGTCAGAAGACCAAGCAGTCGTAAGATCGAATCCACGTGACGGAGTGAGCTCCCGTCGCTTGTCCCAGCTCCCGCCAACCTAGCGGTTCGAAAGCATGCAAATGCAAGTAGATAAATAGGGACCACTTCGGTGGGAAGGTAACAGCGTTCCGTCTCTAAGTCACACTGGCCACGTGACCACGGAAGATTGTCTTCCGACAAAACGCTGGCTCTATGGCTTGGAAACGGGGATGAGCACCGCCCCCTAGAGTCGAACACGACTGGACAAAAATTGTCAAGGGGAACCTTTACCTTTACCTTTTTTTGGCGGGGAGACTGTTTTGTTTGGTATTATAAGGTTGGGCTTTTCTTTGTGTATGAGGAGGGCGGACTTTGTGACTTTGCCAGTGTGCTACTGGGCTGTGGTCATTGATGGTAGTGGTTGGGCACAATTTCAGGCATTTCTGTCCTGTTCTTGGTGTTGTTTTAGTCGGTTGCTTTGGTGAGTCGGTGTCTCTGCATACCAGGCAGGCAGTGCCTAGTTAGTTGGCTGCTTCCTTTCCTTTTTTTCCCATTGCACTGTTCACACCCACAGGGTCTGTTGTGTTGGGTGGGTGGCACTCATACACTTGTTTTCAATTTTTTGAGGTTTTTTAATTGTTTGGTGGACAAGTGATGTATCTTTTACTCCTTGCTTAGGACTAGCTTTGTTTGGATGATGAATGTGAAAATATAAACTAATGCCTGTATATTATGATAATTTTTCTTTCTCAAGTACTGTTGCCTGCTTTTGGGGTAGATTGTCTATTCCCTTGCTTCTGGTTTTTAGGGATAGTTTTTAAGGGTTCTGTAGGGCTTTTTGAGTGCCAGAAAACATAAATGGGGAAACTCATGGATGATAAACCCAGAAGAGGCTTTCACTTTCATGTAAAATAAAGGACCAATGCATACACAATACAAAAACAAAAGAGGTATTTTTTGAAAGAATTGAAATGGGAAAAAAATCACTGTCCACATCTCTTGGTTTCATTTTTAAAACATACACAAGGTAAGAAACTGGTGGAAATCCTGTTGTTTAACTTCCTTCCACTTACTGTGGAAGAGTGTTGATGTCTCTAGCATGGGGGGATTTTCAGTAATTAAAAACTTCCTGCTTTGTTCCATGACTTTTCTGTCATGGAATGCCTTCATCATGCAGAAACTGTGGGAGTTGTAAGACAGGAGAGTCTTTTACCAGCCATCTCCCCCAAGTGGTAATGTTGTCCAACTTCATTGATTTTTTATGATTAAAAACTTCCTCCTCCTGTCTCATGGTTCCCATGGCTTGCATGTGATGAAAGGCATTACATGGGACATTAGCAAGAAATTTTTAGTTACCAATACTACTCTCTGCTGTAATGTCAACATTCTGCAGGTGCAGTTATGACTACAGGATTTCATCTTATGTCTGGAAATGGTAACACTGGGTCAAAGTTGTTTACTGTAGAATATTAATTTAGAAACTACTCAGTATTGAGAAAATGCAGTTGTGTAGCTTGTATCACCCTGCTGCATGTGGAAGCCATTTCACAGGATTCCAGGTATGTTTTGGAGCTCTTTGTTGGTTCATCTCCAGGAGGGAGAAATCTTAGTGCAACCAATGCACAGCTACTCTGGTGAGACAGAATGACTTCACAGTGTTTCTAAAAGAGCTGTGGTGGTGTAAAAGAGACATTAATGAGAATTCCAAAAAGAAATAAATTATGTTTCAGGAGCACAGCATGGACAGTTATGTGTGAATTACAACTCTTAGAATCCCCCAGCCAAATTGACCAATGGCTGTTCTCCTTGAGAGATTGTGGGAGTTATGTAACATTTCCCAGCTTTGCTCTGGAGCTATGTGAAGGTGGCTTTAGTGGCTGCAAATGGAGTAGGAATTTGTAGAAGTCACCTCTGGCATTTTTCACTAGCAGGATTTGAGATCATCTGCAGACTGAAGGACCTCTTCACTCTTCTGAGTGCAAAATTTTAATTCAACTTTTGTCCTAGTTTACCAAAAGCTACATTCTACATGGAAAGGAGAGTTACAGAGTCTTTGGACTATGGAGGGCAATGTGTAGCAGCACACACTTCAATTAAAATTCAATCATGGGATTGTCTAATAGAATATCAGAAGTGAAGAATCCAAGCTCCTCTAAATGTTACTGTACTCCAACCCCTATCAGTCTCGACAACAAAACCACTGTTCAAGGATAATGGGTTCCATTCAACAACTTTTTCGAAAGATGAGCTCATCAAATGCAGCTGGTAACCCAGGGGAAAAACAATTCATACTGATAGTGGAGCAGGAGAGGCCTTACAATGTTACAGTCTGCAAAAGTTGGTCTGACTGATGAATTTTCATTGACACACTGATTTTTCATGGGCACTCCATCTACCAAAACAATCCTTTCTCAAGAGCCTTGCTAGTTTCCATCATTCCCTGTGTAGTATTGCAATTTTGCCTCCCACATCTTGTAAATGTTTCACATAAATCACTTGTCACTAGGGCTGTGACAAGCAGAAGGCAATGGAGGCATTGGTTGCCAAATATAGAAAGAATGTCCCTTCCTCCAGACTTCCAAGTTGGCCCAGCAGTCTTATTTTTTGAAAATTTCACTGATTTTTCAGCAAGGCACAGTGGAAGACCAGGGGAAATATGGTTAATATACAAGACCATACTTGAGTCAATGGAGGGAATATCTATGTGTGCTTCAGTACAGCAAGTCTCTGACCATAACTTGGAAGAGGGGGTATTGTCCAGATGGAGGGCTGGTCTATCTAGGAAAATGTATGGTTTACCATGTTTGAATCATGTATTTCTAGCATGACAATGGACCTTAGTGCTGATGTCAATGTTGTCATTGATACACTGAGAAAAATTATTCTGGGGATGCTGCAATGTAATATTTGCTCAATGGACTGACCTTATTACATGAAGAGTCTTTACACGGCCACCAGTGTCAGCAGTGTGTGCTACTGTTATTCATCTTCTAAGAGTTTACATGGTGAGCAACTAATGTAAGTGCTTGGGGAGGTGCATGTGTGTAGTTCTTCCTGGAGCCCATGTTTATTTAGTCTTTTAATGTGCACATGCACCATGTTGTGGTAGTGTTTGCTATGGATGCAAATTATGTTAACATGCTACATTGTAACTTGGCCTTGGAAAAAAAATCTTGTGGATGCCCTTGGCAACTAATGCATGTTAGAGATGAGAAATACAATTGCTGCTGCATTGTTCAGGAACCTCCGTGTTATGACTAGAACACTGGAACTCGTAGTTTTCAGTGGCTGGCCCTGTTTGTTCATTACAAAACAATGGAGGTTTGGGGTTATGAAGAAGCCTCCCATTCCCTCTAATACATTTTTTTTCGACTGCCACTGCTGTAAAGTAAAACTGCTTGGAAACAAATTATTCCCTGTGTGGAAGGTTGTCTGTACCCCAGATCTGCTTTCTCAGTTTTATTAAATTTGATTGAAATGGACCTTAATTGTTTTTTGAGCCTCCATTTTGTTGAAGATTCCTCTTAGTACTGTATTACTTAGTTTGTGTATTAGCAGACTGTAGGGCCTTTTGGACACAGACAATTTTTAGTTTTGCTTAAAATATCAAGTACTTTTAGTGCTCTTTAACACATATGATGAACAGTAAATAACAAAAGCCGGTCAACATTTCAAGAAACATTTATGTTTCATTCAGTCTCAACACTTCTCTATACTCCTTCACAATTCAGACAGACATGGCTACTGAAAAGCTTTTCAAAACAGACCTCTATTCAGATATTCTCTAATAAAGCCAGCCACCAGGAAATGAATACTCCTGACAAAGCAGAAAATACACCAGGAATCTAGCTGTCATCATAATCATTTTTATCTATCTCATCTTAATAAGCGTAGACAGTACAGTGACAATTTACTCCTGGACAGCAAGACTGTTCCTGAATGTTCTGTGACACCACAAATGATCTGTCAGTGGCTGATTGGAAGCTAATTTTAAGAAGAGCTGTCTCAAAATTTGCTTCTAGATAAGCTGAAGGTCTTTCTCAGTGGATTTGGGGGGAACCACACCTTGAAATGATGGAGGTAGTATCCCCCAACTGAGTGCAGAAGCCACCCATCATTACTGAGTTAATAATACACCAACATGGATGAGCTGACATGGCGGTTGTTCCGCTGCCTAGTTGGACAATAATTGGAAATGGTTCATGTGATTTGCTACCCAGTTGTCATTCTTTCTCTTCATACAGAGTGATGTGGTTCAAATTATTGGCTTGTGATATGAGTATTGGTTTTGAAACAATGAATTAAAAAATAGGAAGATGCCCCTGAGATATCCTATCTTGATCTAATGAATATTTCAGCATGTTTGTAAAAGCACTTGAATACTATGATGCAGTTTATGGGGGCTACCCTTGAAAACAAGTCTGGACAAGATGATACACAGTAGAAGTACAAAAATAATTCTGCTGGTTATTAGTTTCTGATTCAAGCTTCTGGCATGAAGAGCCCGATGTGGTCTGGAGTATCTGACAGTGTTTTAGATATCTCTGTTTTCAGGTCAAAAGGTCTTTTAGTGGTCTCTTACCAATAGCAGAACTTCCCTGATAGTGGTTACTTGATTGCCTCACATCTAAGAAAAAATAATCTATTCAACAAAACTCCTTTTAGAAGGCCATGGATATCTGCCCCCTTAGATCTTTAATACTGAAGAAAATGTGGAACTCTCCTTCCAATTCCTATCTGCTGTGATGCTGTTTACATAGATTTTGCTCAAATATGTTTAATATTTAGGGTGTGATTCTATTACCCTGTTTCCCTGAAAATAAGACCTAACCTGAAAATAAGTCCTCATATGATTTTTCATGATGCTTGTAATATAAGCCCTACCCCAAAAATAGGCCTTAGTTGAGTAAAACCCCACCCTCCACCATTGTGCAGCATTCTGCACCAACCAGAAGATGACATGACTGTATTTGAATAAATGTAGATCATTTACTGCAGATGGTGACAGCAGCCACGAAATTAAAAGACACCTGCTTCTTGGGAGGAAAGCAATGACAAACCTAGACAGAATCTTAAAAAGCAGAGACATCACCTTGCCAAGAAAGGTCTGCATAGTCAAAGCTATGGTTTTTCCAGTAGTGATGTATGGAAGTGAGAGCTGGACCAAAGAAGGCAGACTGCTGAAGAATTGATGCTTTTGAATTATGGTGCTGGAGGAGACTCTTGAGAGTCCCCTGGACTGCAAAGAGAACAAACCTATCCATTTTGAAGGAAATCAACCCTGAGTGCTCACTAGAAGGACAGATCCTGAAGGTGAGGCTCCAATACTTTGGCCATCTCCTGAGAAGAGAAGACTCCCTGGAAAAGACATTGATGTTGGGAAAGTGTGAGGACAAGAGGAGAAGGGAATGACAGAGGACGAGATGGTTGGACAGTGTCATCAAAGCTACGAACATGAATTTGACCAGACTCTGGGAGGCAGTGGAAGACAGGAGGGCCTGGCGTGCTCTGGTCCATGGGGTCACGAAGAGTCTAACATGACTTAACAACTAAACAACAACAAAGGTTGTTGTACATAAGAAAAAAAACATCCCCTGAAAATAAGACCTACTGTGTTTTCTGGAGCAAAAATTAATATAAGACCCAAGAGTTGGACACGACTGAACGAATAAAGAACAATAAAATTATTTTTGGGGAAACACGGTACATACTTATACCAGCATAACTCAAGTGAGTTAAATTTCAACAATGAATTGCCACCAGCTAAGAAATCAGTGCTTGTTTTTCTTGTTGCATGCCAATTCACGACTGCTCTGTAAGAAGAAAAATAATTGGTGACTACTTAAGTGGTGGCAGTTTTGTTCTTTATATTTTAGATATTATATTTTATTTGTGCTGTAAGCAACTTTGAGGATTATGGTTTAATACTTTAAACATTATACTGTGGCATAATGTATAAGTACAATAAATTGTTTTACATTGCCTTACAGTTTTTTAAATGATTAAAATTGTTAAAGAAGATTATTGCAAGAGGTTCCATCTACGGTTGTGGGGAACACAGTTATATTGTATTTTGATTTGTGTATTTTATATTTATGTTTTAGTTAATAAAAAAATTTAAAAAATAAAATTGTTAAATGTTCCTTAACTCTGCCAAGGGTTATCTACATACATAGTGGAATACAACCATTTAAATTTTTTTTAAAAACTGACAAATACAGAAATATGGTTAATCAAGTCCCTTGCTTAGGTGAGACTTTCCATTCTTGAAAGTATTTTATAGCTCTGAACTATATTCAATATTAATTATCCCTGACTATCTTGGACATATTTCTGTTTCCAGAGAATCTCGTTGTGATAGCCTCCATGTTACTTTAATCAATCTTGGCACAGATATATTATCTTTGACAGTCTTGTTGCCATTCCTTTCTTTTCTACTTCCTATGAATTCATAATATGAATTTAAAACTGGAGAACATTCCAAAATGGCCACATCCCAAGCCTAAATGATTTTAGCTTTCGCAGTGTTAATATCAATTGTTCAAATGCTTAATGTGTGTTCTACTCTGTGTACATAGTAATTCAAAACAGCATTTGAAGTTTACATCTTGACCAAGCTTTACGTCTTTTATGTATTGCAGATTGTATTATGAAGTGCTGGGATTTTTCACAAATCAGGTTTGGAGCCATTATTTGCAGCTTCCCAGTACTGATTAGCTTAAGTGCTGGAACGTGGATGCTTACATTTACAGCTTCCTCACCCATTTCTCCAAAGTTATGATACCGAAACCTACAGTATGTCCATATTCTCTGTGATGACACTAAAGAAAGCAGAAGCTTGGGGCAACTTTGTGAAGCAAACACAACCATAGGAAAATATGATGCCTAAGGATATATTTTAACATAGTTTTGTTTTAGAACTTCTACCAGGGAACTGTTAGCATGATCAGAACAGTGCTAAATTACTCTATAGTTATGCAGTGACAAACTCCTTAATTTTAAAGAGTTTGATATCAGAACATTTCTGCCTCTTCATGTGTTCAGAGAGAACATCTCAGAGTGCACAGAGAAAATTCCACACATATGATTTAAGTTGCAGAGTATTTTGGAAATTCACCCTTTATCCCTTGAATAACCAGAACATGGCAGAGGTAAAAGCATTAGATCCTGGCAGTTATAACAGACAAAAGGATTAATAACAGACACTTGCAGATGTTTCAAACTCTGGCAAAAATAAAGCAAACATTTAACATAAAGATTTGCTAAACAGGTATGGTTGCACCATGCCACCCTTCGATCAGTGCTTTGTGCACCATGTTGGAGACATGCTGAGGTGTCAGATGATTTATCATTTGGCATGCAATTCATTCTCTTAGATACCAGCTAGCTTGGATCTCAAAGCAGTCATGACCCTAGGGGATCATGTCTACTGCACCTTCTTCAAAGCAATTTTTCATAAAATGATTCTGGCTGACAACATGATGAAGGTTTTTTAAGCAATCAAACAGCCTTATGGTTTGTCTCCTTGTGTCACTTATCTTAGAAGACTTAGAATTTTATGTAGGCATGCCAGTAAAAGTTGTAGCCAAGGCAAGATTCAAATCGCATCTCAAAGTGACTGTTCATATATTCAAGATTAAATTGCAAAAAGAAGGCAAAATCTTGAATATTTGTTCACGATCTTGGGAGACTTGGGAAGAACTTTAAAAGGCAAACGGAGATCAAAGAGCCCTTTCCCGATCTCCCTTTTCGCTCCTGTAAAAGTGTCTTACAATGTTTGGAAGCTGTTTTAAATGATTGCAATGGTTAGTCCACCTACTGAAACCTATGCAAACTGATTTTGGTGTTGTTCTGACACTTCGTTAATTTATGATGATTTTTTGTTTTTTCCATTGGAAACCATTAGACAGACCATCCAATGGTTTCCAATGGAGAAAATTCAAAAAATCATCATAAATTAACGAAGTGTCAGAACAACACCAAAATCAGTTTGCATAGGTTTCAGGAGGTGGACTAACCATTGCAATCATTTAAAACAGCTTCCAAACATTGTAAGACACTTTTACAGGAGCGAAAAAGGACTTCGCAAAGGCATTGAAATGTATTGAGTCGGCTTCAATACATTCCAATATAGGAAACATTGTTTCACTCAACGATGTTTCCTATGGGGATTTTCACTGAAC